>NW_027530891.1:0-9771 GCF_008692635.1 Crocuta crocuta
AAAATACAACAATATAATGGTTTTCAGTATTTTTTGAAAATAAATTACTAATCCTAAAACAAAGCACTGAAAAATCAAGTCACATTTGAAATGTGGATATTATTAGTTTTTCCTAAGAAATATCCAGAAGAATCCCAAAGACAATCCCAAGACACATATATTTATGTATATGATTACAAGGTGGTGCAAAGAACCACCCTAACAAAAATAATTATAATCCCCATTTGTTGAAAGCTCTATGTGTTATTGACATTTATATGCATCATGTAACTTCATCAATACACCAACTCCTGGTTGACTCATTTTTGTGATCCTCTAATTTATCCAACACTTACCTATTATGCTGAGTATACTTTGGGGAATTTTTCCTTCTTATGTACTGGCACTAGTCTCTATGACTTCTCTCCTACCACTCAGCAATTTCTCTGGCTTCCCACTCCCCACCCAAAGAACCTTAACTTTGGAATCCTTCAGAGATCTGTCCTTTGCCCATTCTTAAGCCATTTAAATAATTATCTATCTTGCCCATTTTTATAGTTTCATCTTTCATTTATTAAATGAAAAAATTCCAATAATTTCTGAATGTAGCTGTGGTTTCCACATTCTTAAAGATAGATCTTCCTTATGAACATTGTCACATGGATTTCTCATGAGAAAATAAAATTCCATATGTTCAAAACCAAACTGATCATTTTCCCTTATGCTCTATACTTGTTCTTACTCCTATAAATCCTGAATAAAACATAATTTTCATAAAAATTTCATAAATTTCATAAAAATTAACCAATTCTCTACATCAGAATTCTGGGGGTCATCTTGTATGCTTAGATCCAATCACCAAGTCCTTTCTGCTCAAACTCTAAATGCTTTCTCCTTCCACCTCTTCTTTATTTAAGCAAAATAATCTTTTTTAGATCTTCATGCTGTATAACGTGGCCTATTAAATTAACCTACAAATAATAATAATGTATTATAACTATAAAATGGCGAAGTCTCCAAAGCAATAACAACATCGATTTATTAAGCATCTTCCCTATGCCAGAAAAATAAAAATGAGAAAACAATCCTTTAAACTGAATAAAAATGAGAAAAACACATATGAGAATCTGTAGGACAAGTCACTGGAGTGTAATGTGTAGCCTAAAGAACATAAATTTATTAGACAACAAGAATGTAAACTATTATCTTTTTTATGTTTTCAAAATAAGATGCTAGGAAAATATTTAAATAAATGTGAAGGGTTGCCTGGGTGGCTTAAGCGTTAAGTCGGTTAAGCGTCCGACTTTTGCTTAGGTCATGATCTCGCGGTTCGTGGGTTCGAGCCCCGCATCGGGCTCTGTGCTGACTGCCAGCTCAGAGCCTGGAGCCTATTTCAGTCTGTGTCTCCCTCTCTCTCCGACCCTCCCCTGCTCACGCTGTCTCTCTCTCTCTCTCTCCTAGAAATAAATTTAAAAAAAAAAATTAAAAATAAATAAATAAATAAATGTGAAAAGAAGCACATTTTTTAAATGTTAAAATCTTAAAGATTAAGAGCACAAATGAATGGGTTTAACAACAAAACCAAAGTTGATTATTTGAAAAGAAAATATATGACCTTATTTAAAGAATGGTCAAGAAAATTTTAGAGAAAGTGTGACTAACTGTGTAAGAAATGAAAAAGAAAAAAGGTATAGAGAAATAAAATTTTGAATACAATGGTATAAATATACATAAGTATAACAATATATTTGGTAACAGATATAAAATGGACTTTACAGAAAAACATCAATCAGCAATTTAGTCCAAGAAATCAAATCCAACAGATATGGCAAAGATGAGGAAAACACCCATAACCAAATTTGAAGAGAAAAAAAGTGGAGTATTTCTAAACTTCTGGTAGAGTGGAAAAGAGAAAATTTTATACATACAGAGAGAGAGAGAGAGAGCAAAGAACCTTTAGCAGTGGCTGGGGACAGTTGTGGTTGCCACAACTGGGGAGGGAGTGCTACCAGAATCTAGTGGGTCCACAACAGGAGGCTTACATCTTCAAATGCACAAAACAACAAAGAACTTTCCAGCCCAGAATGTTAATAGGGCTGAGGTTGAGAAATCCCACCCTTGATAAATAGATGAAAAGCTATTCATCTCATTACTTATGATGGCACATGCAAACCTTATAAATAACGTTTTAGCAAGTCAAATGTACCTGTTCTTTTAAACAATATTGCACTTTGAAACAGTACACTTTGTCTTATGATATGAATGAAAAAATTATTCAGCTTAAGAAATCTATTAATGATATGGCTACACTAACAGATTACTGGTGAAAAAAAAACCTGATCAAGAGATGAGGGAAAAAATCAGAAAATGTAATGGCAATTTATGATAAAATTTTTAATATTTAGGAAAAAAAATAGCTTCCTGAATGAAGACATCTTCTAGAAATTTGGAATGAACATATTTACTGGTGACCTATTGAAAGCATTTCTATTAAAGTCAGCACAAGATAGGGGCGCCTGGGTGGCTTAGTCGGTTAAGCGTCCGACTTTCGCTTAGGTCATGATCTAGCGGTTCGTGGGTTCGAGCCCCGCGTCGGGCTCTGTGCTGACTGCCAGCTCAGAGCCTGGAGCCTGTTTCAGTCTGTGGCTCCCTCTCTCTCTGACCCTCCCCTGCTCACGCTGTCTCTCTCTCTCCTAGAAATAAATAAAAATATTTAAAAAAATAAAGTCAGCACAAGATAGAGATATCTACTATCACAACCACTATTCAACATTCTATGGGAAAATCTTTGTAACTGAAAGAAGACAAGTTAATAAAAGGAGAGTGTTACTCTTAAAAAGAAATTTTTATTGATTCTTTACTTAAAAATCTAAAAGAACAGAACTTTTTTTTTAGTGTTTTTTATTAATTTCTGAGAGAGAGAGAGAGAGAGTGAGCAGGGGAGGGGCAGAGAGAGAGGGAGCCACAGACTGAAACAGGCTCCAGGCTCTGAGCTGTCAGCACACAGCCTGACGCGGGGCTCGAACCCACAAACCGTGAGATCATGACCTGAGCCGAAGTCGGACGCTTAACCAACTGAGCCACCCAGGCACCCGAAGAACAGAACTCTTAAAACAAAGGTCACTAATGTGACCACATAGAAGACCAACAAATAAACAAATTAAGAGATTTTTCTGTTCATAAAAATTAACCACTGAGGAAATTTTATAAAAATAAGGATTTGTCTACAATACCCACAAAACTGTAAAATATATTGGTATAATACAATGTCTGTGTTTGGCAGACAGAGAAACGGACTCTAAAAATCTAGTGAAGAACATTAAAAAAGTCCTTTATTTCTTTCATGAAGATAGAAATACTCAATAGTGAAAAGATGTGAATGCTCGCATTAATATTCTCATAAATTAAAGCATTATCAATCAATAACACCCAAGAGTGTTTACTGGGCAGTGACAGACGGATCCCAAAATGTACTAGGTACAATAAATGTATAAATATATTTAGTATAATACTGAAAGTGGCAAAGAGAGGTTTTGTCCTTTGATATATAAAAATGTAATATGAAGTTATTATAATAACAAAATATAATATTGTCAAAGTTTAAAAATATATATCCCCAGAAAAGAATAGCATTTCCAAAAAAAGTGTGAATGAGGATAAAAAATATGATGATAATGGCATTTTATATCACTAGACAAAATAACTGATAGATGGTAAATAGTGTTTGGTCAATGGGCTAACAATTTATAAATATATTAAACTCTCTCTATTTTACACAGACGCCTGCATCTGGATTAAGAAATTCAAGGTAAAACCAAACCCCTATAATAATATTAGAATAAATAAAGAAGATGACATTTGTGACATTTTTACAGAACACCTTCTATTTAAGATGAAAATAAAACATTAAGTAAAATACTGATACAAAGCACTGGTACCAAACTTAAATACTACTGATTGCAAAAAATGCCTGTAAACAAAATTAAAAGTGCAGCATATCATACATGCATTAGAAGGCAAAGACCAAAGAGTGCTGCTGCATGCACTTTCAAATAGATTGTGTGTCTGCAGTTTGATGACAGTCTGTGGTTTGATCAATGATGAGCGAGTTGGGAATGGGAAATATAACACTAAGTCAATTTCTGTTTCCGGAAGCTTTGGTGGTGGACATTGCAATGTATTATTCTGATCCAGTAGCATAGTAAAGATGAAGGTAGGTGTCCTTACTCCTACACTGATGGGAGGTAGGACCTTGGTGACCCATTCCTACTTAAGATTCCTCATCTATAAACCTTGATCTTTAAAAAATATCCCTGTCTATTTCCAGCTTGTCTGTGATGACTGGTCAAATACCAAGATGCATTTGAAGTATTTCTTTCTTTCTTTCTTTTAGGTTTTAATTTTTTTTTTCATTTTTGAGAGAGACAGAGCACAAGCAGGGAAGGAGCAGAGAGAGGGAGACACAGAATCAGACAGACTCCAGGCTCTGAGCCATCAGCAGAGTCCGATGTGGGGCTTGAAGTCACTGACTGTGAGATCATGGCCTGAGTGTAAATCCTACACTTCACCGACTGAGCCACCCAGCCACCCCTGAAGTACTTCTTTCTAAATATAAATGGCTTGTATGAAGACACTTGTTAGAAAGCTCAGGCTACCAGGATCCTGTAAAAAGGTGGAACTGATGCTAAGTGAAAGAACTCAAAAAACTTATTTTCTAGCAAATCAGTCAAATTTAAAAGCCAAGTGAAGCAATAAAATATGCAATAAATGTCAAATTTGGACCACACAGAATTACAATTCACTCCATTTCCTTGACATAACTGAATTCAGTGTTTTTCTTCTGGGAATAAATATCTACTTGCAAACTTCCTGCTGATTTCTCACTTAATTCCCACAACATTCAGCTTGTGCCTGCTGCTCTGAATGCCTCTTCTCATTATCTGTACTCTTCCACTTCCGATTTGCAGTCCTGTGCTTCTCAACACCTACCCTGCTCCATGCCTCCCCCAGTCCATCCGTTCTCGCCCTCCAGATTAGCTCTCATAGTACCTCTCCTTGGTCTGCTCTTTCTGCTCCTACCATCTTACCTGGCTCCCAGCAGAGGCAGAGCTGCCCTTCCCACTCACCGAGAGCCACATATGCATGTGGGTGGCTCTTGACCTGCGCTTCCATAAGGAGCCCAGCAGGTAACCCAGCCCCGCTGCCAAGAGACCCCTGGGGCTTAGAGATAATATACTCAGGTGAGTAGCATCATTCCAAGTGTGAGGACTAGGCTTTCCTAGAAGGTCTACTACTAGACCGAAGCAGATGAATAATATGCTTACCATTCCCTTTTAATTATTTTTAAAAGTATTTTTAATATTTAGTGACTTAAATTTTAACTATTTATTTATAATATTTTTCAATAAATATAAACATTTTTTTTTCTTCATTAACTTTAGGTCCTGTTTATTGCCATGTAAGCTGCAGGCAAGAAATACCTTTACACTTCCTCCTTCATTCCCAAATTTAGTCACTTACAGTGTAATATTTGCCTGGAAAAGATAAATTTACATAAAGTCTTATAGCTATGATTAAATATTGCATATTTGTGTTTCAGTTGTTTGAACCTTAAAGGAAATAAACTTTTACTGAAATTTTGATTAAATACACATTATTCAACACAGAACCTAGAATACATGGTATGACTAAAAAAAGAACAGCATATCATCCTATGTCACACATACTCATCAATATAAAATCAATATAAAATTTTCCACTGATTCTATTGCCCATAATCATGGAAACTCTCCATTTAATTTACATTGGACCATGGTTTTCTAGGACAACTTTCTGTTTTTCTGAAATTCGAATTATCTTCTATTTTCCTTGCTTACAGGATAAAGACAAGCTTTCGTCATCATCTCCCTAATGTCTTACTGCTATTTATTCATAATGATAATTAAATGCTTGCAAAATCGAATGGCTACACAAATATCCTCAAGATCTTGTTAAAATGAAAATTGTGATTCATGAGGTCTGAGATGGAGCATGATTTCTGAATTTCTGACACTCTTTTTCTCTGAGGATTTATCCTGTGCAAAGATTTAATACATTCTACATTTTTAAAGTTTATTTATTTATTTTGAGAGAGATAGAGACAGCACGAGTCGGGGAGGGGCCGAGAGAGAGAATCCCAAGCACATTCCATGCTGCCAGCACAGAGCCCAATGCAGGGCTCAAACTCACCAAGCTGTGAGAGCATAACCTGAGCCAAAACCAAGAGTGTGGGTGGGGGAGGGGCAGAGAGGGGGAGATACAGAATCCAAAGAAGATTCTAGGCTCTGGGCTGTCAGCACAGAGCCCAACGCGGTGCTCAAACTCACAGACTGTGAAATCATGACCCCGAAGTCGGACGCTCAACTGACTGAGCCACCCAGACACTCCATGATTTGCTTTCTCAAATTTATAATGCTATCTTTTGAAATTGATTTTTTAAATTTTGATGTTCAGCTGTTGATTTTTTTTCGTTTATAGCTAGTGCTTTTTGCAGGTTAAGCAAACTTTGTTTTCCTCAAGTTCATGACAATATTATTCTATTCTTTCTTTTAGAATATTTACAGTTCTAGCTTTCAAATCTAGGTTACTATTACAATTCAAATAAAGATTTTCACATTGAGGTAGGAGTTGAGGTTCATTTTGGTTTTATACAGACAATTAGTTTAGTGCCATAAAGATATTTTTCTGTCCCTGAATTGCATTGCTTTCTCTGTTGAAAATTAATTGCGTCTGGAGCTATTTCTGGTTTCTTTATCATTTTTTTCAATAATGTACTGATCTATCCTTATATGAATACAAGGCCACCGCTGAGTTATGTGGGACACAGTAAGATCACTGCCTAAATAGAAAACAATTTAATTAGATAAATAATTAATCAGATAAACTAAGTAAAACAATGTTGAAAATCCACTGGCTGGTGAGCTTGGGTGGCTCAGTTGGTTAACTGTCCAACTCTTGATCTCAGCTCAGGTCTTGATCTCAAGATCATGAGCTCAGCCCCACATTGGACCCTGCACTGGGCATGAAGCCTTGTTAAAAAAAAATCCACTGGCTCATGTGGAGTATAATTATCTAAAGATGAAGATTTAAAATAAAAGATAAAAATGTATTTATTGTTGTATCAGTTTCTTAAGGCTACCATTATAAAGTGCCAAAAACTGAATAGCTTAAATGACAGAAGTATATTGCATCATAGTAACGAGGCGTAGATGTCCAGGGTAANAGAGAAAACCCCAAAATTACAATATCGCCTGATCCCAAGAATAATAAAACCTTTACTATTTCCTATAAACCAGGACTCCCTAACAAAAGCAGTTGTACCCCATATTTTGTTATTCTAATATCTTATGATAAATCATGAACTTTGTGAACATGATGATGGCAAGCCACCATAGACAGATTACTGTTAACCTGATAATCTTGGTAACATTTTGTGTGATTTATTTCTCTATAAATGTGTGTTGGGTTTGGATGGTGGACCATAGCTTCTGAAGCTATGAGCTTCTGAGCTTTGAGCTCTTCAAATAAATCATTACCTTCTGTTTTTGAATACTTATTTTGTCAAATCTTCATTTATGACATTTCCTATATTAGGGAATGCTGAGAAAAAAATAAATAAGAGGTGCACCTGGGTGGCTCAGTCAGTTGAGCATCCAACTTGTGTACAAGTCATGATCTCACAGTCCGTGAATTCAAGCCCCGTATAAGGCTTCAGAGCCTGGAGCCTGCTTTGGATTCTGTGTCTCCCTCTCTCTCTGCCCCTCCCCAACTCATGCTTTGTGTGTGTCTCTCTCCTTCAAACATAAATAAATATTAAAAAATTTTAAAAAGAAAAAGAAAAAATAAACAAGAGAATACCAGCAAAGCCTACATAGGGAGATAGAGGAAGCTCTGCATAGACTTAACTATTGAGGTTGAGTGAGGAGGGCTTTCCAGCTTCACAAAGTTTCACAAATAACTATGGCAAGACCTCCATCTGGAAGTCCTTTAGCTTCTCCAGATAAGAAGTGAGAGGGCTTAGAACCACAGCTACCATGTTACACTCAGAAGCACCAACAGATTGCCAACACTCTCATCAAACCCACAATCTTGCCTATACATACCCGTATAGATACATGGTGATGTGTAATTGCAGTGTCAGGTTTGGAGCTCAGTGTATGTCTTCAGTGGCCTTGTTCTCACAGAGCCATGCTTTCCCACTCAATATGTATCCCTAATGAAAATGATTATTCACACCNTGAAAACCTCACACGCTGCACAAAAAACGATCCAAGAAAGGTTAATCTTGGCTAATAGTTCATTGGTTAACTCCCTGTCCACTCCACATGATTTGTAGCCTTAACTCCTCATAAGTCTAAGGGTAAAAAAAAAAAAAAAAANAAGTTGGTGTACCTAGTTAAAAAGGAGATTTGAAATTTCTACCAAAAGAGTTAAAAAAGACACATGCATTTCCTCATTTGCAATCCCTTTATAAAAATAGAATTTGAAAAAAAAAGTACAAAGACATGTATGTCTAGATTCATTATTTGTAAAAAGAAAAACTGGAAAAAAAGTCTAATATTAATCTATAAGACCCAGAGGAAGACTGAGCAATTGAATATCATGTATCATTTAACTAATGTATTTGCAAGGAGTATGGAAAGATGTAAAATGATCAAGATAGAATACTAAAGAAAAAAGAAAAATAACATTTGCCTATGAGGCTGATGCCAATTCTAAAAAGAAATATATAGGCATAGAAAAAGATTCAGGAAATACATCCAAAATCTAATAATAGCAATGCAGAGGAGTGAGATTTGTGGTTTCTTAAATTTTTTCTTCATTTTTAGGTATTCTTTAAAATTATCCTTCATGGACGAGGTTTAATTTTAGTGTGAGCAAAAGTAACTGAAACAACAAAAGTGTACAAAGAGGTTAATTCAGTGCCAAAGCCTAGGGGAAGACAGTGGGCAATCTGAGAAGATGAACTCTAGAATAACTCCAAAAAAAGCTTGAAAATCCAGATGTAAAATTAACCAGACTCATAACCTCTTGAGACTGGTAAGAATGAGGATTTGGTATGCTGAGTATTGGATTCTAGTTCCAAAATTTCCTAAATCCCTGATTCAATGGATTTCAGATTGACAGAGTTTGGGGAAATAATGAAGGAGAATTTCTCTTCTGAACACCACTATACTATATGCTTAAAGGTAGTGAAAAAGTCACTAGAAGCTTTAGTATTTGTTAATATTTAACTGAATTTTATATTAAAATTTCAAGGTATCTTAGAAACTGTATTCCATCACTTTGGAAAAGTTCCTCCTGCTCTCTGAAGACAATCACGACCTCTGTTTGCAAACCGGGAAAAGCTTGATCTCATTTCATTCACTATATATTAATTTCTTTCTCACTAAAACTGTCATAAATCTAAGAATAAAAGCCATCTATGAGAAGCCTTCAGCTAACATCATCTTCAACAGGGAAAAACCGAGAGCTTTCCCCNACAGTGCACTATATTTGCTTATCTTTTTCAGTCTCTAGGGCCTTCACTACACTGTTAACAGCACCAAAGTTCTCCCTGAACTTTGAGGAAGCAGAGCATAGCCCTGATTATTTCCCCTCTAACCATATTTGATTTCCTTCCTGAAGGTGGTAAAGAACCCTGCATGGTAGAGTAACTGGCAGGGAGAGCACCTTCTTAGGGAGAATAAGAAATAAGGGGGAAAAGCAATCTTTATTCCACCTTCTGAGGTCAGAGAGCAGGAGGTTTAATCT
>NW_027530892.1:0-22709 GCF_008692635.1 Crocuta crocuta
CTGCCTCTTCAATCTGTGCATTGGGCGCCTCCATTTTATTATGTATCTCGCATATAGCATTTTTTAAATTCATCATAACTATTTTTGAGTTCCATAGTGTTTGTATCCATTGTTTCTCTGATGTCTTCCATGCTTTTTTCAGGCCTGCGATTAATTTTATGGTTAGTTTTCTAAATTCTTGTTCAGTTATGTTACTTATATCTGTTTGAGCAGTTCTTAAGCTTTCGTTTCTTCCTGGAGTTTCTTTGGAGGAGAGTTTTTCTGTTTCATCATTTTGGTTAGCTTTTTATCTCTTGTTAATTTTAAAAGCTTGTTGTACACTCTGCCCTTGCGAGATCTGCTATATTAAAGAAGGCTCTTCGACTTTTCAGGGCCTGTCTATTCAGGAAGTGTTCTTTGGATGGTGTCTCTTGGTTTCTCTTGTTGAGCGTTTGGTTATTTTGTTTCCCTATTCATAGCGGTATTTAAGACTCTCCACCATGTGTACTTTGGCTTGTTTCTTGAGGTAGCCCTGGAAAAAGAAAACAGACAACCACAGAGGAAACAAAGGTACAGAAACACACAGACAAAACCAATAAACACACAAACCCAGGTTCAAGTAAAAACAACAACAACAACAACAACAAAACAACTCTCTGGAGGGGATGGGCGTGGTTTGGTGTAAGCAAGTCTGGCCTCCACTGTGTCCTGCTGACCTCTCCCTGAGGTCTGTCCTTAGTGGTTGTGGGGAGAAAAATGGCGACGCCCTAGTCCCTTCTCAACCTTATGTTGCAAATCACTCCTTTGGGTCTGATCTCCCTGTGCTGAGGATGTAGTCAAGGTGGGCTGAGTTCTATCCCACGCCCCTCCTCGTTTTCAGGTCCCAGTCCATGGGCTTTGTTTACACCACCTGAAGCAGTCCCACAGGTTGCTGCTTCCTTGCTGCCTGTTATTGAGTTGGGGGTTGGGGAAGTGTTGCAGCCTCAGATCCCGCAGTAGACAAGCAGCCATACAACCTGGGATCAGAGGCCTCCGCGCCCATGCTTGCAGAGAACTTAGCAGCTTCAGGTCCACAGTGTCCGCGCCTCTACAGCCACCTGGCCGCCATTGCCTGGGATGGTGCTGGGAGTGCAGCAGAGCAGTTTCTCCTGGCGCTGTCTTGGAGCAGAGGCACCTAGTTCAAAGTCAGTACCCCAGCCAGAACCAAAAAGCACTCTCTTTCCAAGCCGAGGTTCTTCTCTTCTCCAGGGATGGTTCTATGAGCAATCTCAGCTTCTCTCTCCCCTCAGCTCACTGCAGCTCACCATGGCTCTCAGTGGCTCATCACTCACTGGAGCTGCACGCAAGCCGGGCTTCCTCCCCTCCCTCCGTATCTCCTGGTCCCGTCCAGCTTTTACCTTCCCCAGTTCGCATTCACGCACTTATGAGGTTTCCTTCCCAGTGTACTCTGTATCTTTCTCTTCCCAAACTCCTGTGGCTCAGTGTCCTATGACTTCAGGCATTCTTTGTTTGAGAGATGGATGCAAGCGAAATGCACGGAGCTCCCTACTTCTCCCCCTTCTATTTTCAAGGCAATATTTGAAAAATTCTGAACTGATCCTGGAATGGCATATCTTTCTCTACCTATTAAAATGCTACTCATAACTCAGGATTGAGTTTATTCTCATAATTGAAATCATTCCCACTGTAAATCTTCTTTAAATACTCCTTAGATCTAATCTAGGGACTCAAGGAAAGCTTTCTCAAGGAAGTGATGTTTGGGTGAGATATGAAGGTTGAGTGGGAGTACCCTAGAGAAGGAGAGGGGGAAAAGCATTCTGAGTAGAGGAGACAGTATGTATAACTGCCTTGAGGCAAAGATAGTGTGGTTTGTTGGAAAAAGTGAAAGATAACCATAAAGCCAGTGTGGCTAAAGCACCAAGAATGCCAAAAGCCTTACAAATAGGGCAGTCCCAAATAGCTGTGCAGTTAGTATACCACATAAAGTGCCTTGTCAAAGGGGCTGAAATCCAACCTGTGTTCTGCTTGTTAGTATTGTGTCCATCCAGAAAGAGTATCTTTTTCTAACTTGTCCATTCTTCTTTTAGATGTCTGAAAGATGCAAAAAATCTAGCAGCAGTCCTTACAAGGCCATGAATTCTCTGGGTCCTACCCATTATACCATCCTTACCTGGAATTCTTTCCCTTATTCTCTGTCTTATTCTGGCTACACAGATCTTTTGCACCCTCAGGACCTTTGCACATGTTTTCCTTGTTATACTGTGATTCTATTATCATACACTCCAAACAATGGTTGGTAACACTGTTGAGGTTTGATAGTATTTTTTATTGCAAGGTCCATGACCCAAGACTAATTTGGCTACATTTGAGTATGAATCTGAATGAATTACAGTTGAGTTAGAATTTCCCTAGTCTTCAGGCTAGGAAGGGTGGTGCAATACCCATTTCCAAGTGCTCTGAGCACTGACTCTTGTTACCCATGCGTGGCAAAGGAAATGTTTTCTTTTCTTGGGGCCTCTGGAATCTTTAGGGATGGAGAGAATCACAGGAACTTCTTAACACAGGTAATAATGATTTTTTTTCCCCAAAAGAGGTGGAAACACAGGGGAAAGTTGTTGTTTCAGACTTTGTTCTACCTCAAAACTCAGGATAGCCTTCTCTGAGGACACATTACAACATCCAATCAGAATATGCCCATCAGCCTAGATTTCTGCAAGAATGATAGGCTCCTATTACAATGATTTATTCTACAAATATTGATTGAGGACCCATAATAGTGAATTAAGAAAGGCATGATCCTTGACTTCACAGAGCTTGTATTTTTGGCATCATGTTCAGGAACATCTGTAGGATTACTTTATAGGAGAACTGAGTCTTCTTAAGGGGCTAAAAACTCATTGGCAGCTTATATAACAAACTTACAAGACACAGAGAGGGGCTCTGAGGTCAGCCTTACTTGGGTCCAAATCCTAGTAGATTTCACCATCTGAGAGCTGTGTGACCTTGGACAAGTTTCCTTTTCTGATCTTCAATTTCTTTACCTGTAAATGGGAAAATAATACTTAACTCATAGAGTTAATATGAAGATAAAATGAGATACACTATGTGAAAGGATATAGTCTGGTATCAAATTAATAAATATTTCTATAAAATACATCATATTCCCTATTTCATGGAAAATTATCTTTTTAAACAAAACACATCTAGAGAGAAGGTCCAGTTTTCAAGGACTCAGAATGGTAATCAGAGGAAACGCCATGGTTATAGGAAATGTTTCCTATCTTTTATGTCCCTATTAAAGTTGTTATCTTCTTCAGATAGAAACTATCTGTTTTATTTTGGTATCCCCCAACCTATCTCAGTGGCTTGCAAATTGCCTGAGAGTGTTAAGGATAGAAGACTCATCTTATTCATTTCTGTACTCCCAGGGTCTAGTATAGTGTCTAGAACATAGTATGCTTATTATATGCATTAAGTCACTTAATCCTCACAAGAATCCTCTAAAGTAGTGCTATTATTATCTTTATTATTAAATGAACTGAGGCACAGAGAGATTCAGTCAATTGCCCAAAATTACCAAGCTAGTTAAGTGGTAGAAACAGAATTTGAACCCAGGCAGTCTGGCTATAGGCCTGCACCCTTAACACATAATACACCACATAGAAGATGCCTATTAGGTATTTGTCAAATGAATACAGCTGCAAGAAAATGTGAATTATAATCATGTAAAACAAGGAGTGCATTATAAATGTGTACTTTATGCAATAGCCATGTTCCCCCAAATTGGATAAGAATCTATTCTTTTGTAAACTTCATTCATTTTACCCATACTCTGCCATCACATTATTGTTTGAAAAGTTAACCCTCACTGTGCATTAAGAGGGGTTTCTGTTGCTCAAAGCAACTTGTGGTGATCGTTTTGTTATGTCAAGAACCTTTTTTGTCATGTCAATAATCACTTCCTAAACTCTCTGATTTATAAAAAGTTATCACAAACTGGCTTCCTGCTAAAGCAGGAGGGGGTGGAAATATCCTTTAGAAGATTCTATTCCAATCACCTATAATCTGCCCTTTCACCCCATCCCACTCCTCCAACCAGAGGCTGGAAAGACAGTTGGTGCCCTCTTCTGGGGTTTTTGGGAAGTAACATACACTGGGCCCACCCGGGGGGTATTTATAGGAAATAATCACATCAACTTCTTTCAATTCTGGTGATAAGGATGGAGTTGATTTTGGGATCTTTTTCTGAAATAAAAAATTGAATCTTTTTCAGGAAACGGGAAATCTGACTTATTCAATCAGGCGAGTCTCCTGAAGCCCTGGTAGAGAGAGGAATGGAATAAAATTTCACTGAACTTTAGAAGGATGCTGAGCAGATATTTCCTTTGATCGGGTACACTTTACATGTACTTCAAAATCACAGGCTATTAATGATCAAATTTACCATTTATTTAGGGTTATCTATGTACTAGATACTTGATATAGATTGTCTCATTTAAATCGCACCACAACCCTATAAGGTTAAAGAATATCTCCAATTTATAGTTAAGAAAGGTGAGATTTAGAGAGGTTAAGCAACGGCCAAAAAATAGCAGAACCAGAAATTCAAACCCAAATCATACTCTTTTTAGTGTAATATGTTGTCTCTTTTTATTTCTTTTGGCCCAGTATCGATACTTCACTAAGAGATGTCAGAAAAATGTTCTCGATATATGTAATACCAATGCAATACCACCGAAACAGTAAAGAAAACTGTGCCCCAAACCCTTAGATAGACCCTTTGCTAGTTGTCCTGACAACTTGTTTTATTTGGTTATGTTGGATAGAAAGATAGGAAGTTTAAAGTTGTAACAGACAGAGGTCAAGGGCCAAAGTGAATGTTGGGAAGGCAGAGAAGGGCATAAGAGAGAAAGAAGGAGTAGTGTGGACATGGAGGGCAGAGAGACTTTTGACTGCCTGTCAATAGCTCATAAAGCCGGAACTGGCCCATTAGGGTGAGCCCTGCCTTCTGGAGAGCACAAGTTGCATCAAATGTAATAATTAATCTGTGTCCAATACTTTGTGCCAGGCACTGTTTTAAGTGCCTTACATATATTAACTCATTTAATCTTCAAAAAAATCTTGTGAGTCAAGTATTTTGAATAATTCCATTTTATATATTAGAAAATTGAAACNCTGAGACACAGAGTTGAGTAACTTGCCCAAGGTCAGGCTAGTAAGTGGAGGAGGTGGATTTTAAACTTAGGATTCTGTCTCCAGAGCCATGTTCTTACCCATCATGATATATTACCCTTCCCACTATGTTGTAAGGATCAGTATTTCAGAAAATGTTTACTTCAGGTATATGAATGTGTGAATGTGTGTGTTTATGTTTGTATTGGGTTACAATGTAAGATGTATTTATTCCTGTGAGTTACAGACAAAAATATCTAAAAGCAACTGCTCTAGCAATAGTATTGCTGAATTATACATCTTCAATCTCACTAGAGATAATGCCAAATTACTTTCTAAAACGATTGTACCAAGTCACATCCCCACCAGCAGTGTAAGAGAGTTAACAGTGTTCTATATCCTTACTTCAACGTAACAGCGTCAGGCTTTTAATATGATGCCAATCCAAAGGGTGTGAAATCATATCTTATTTGGTTTTAAATTGCATTTTTTTCTGATTTGCATTACATATTTTCATATATTTTGGCTGTTCGTACTTTGCCTACTGTGAATCATCTCTTTATATCTTTTACTTATATATTATTGCATACAATACAAATGTACACAATACAACACACAACAGCAACTCTTTGAGGGAGCCAGCAGTACAGATGAAGAAACTCAGGCTGGGAGAAACCTTGCTTAAATTCACTCAGCTAATGGGTAGCTGAGTTGGGATTTGAGTCGAGACCCAGAGGACCCATTAGCCCATGCCTTTTGTTTTATAGTACATAAAGGGACCAAGGCTATGTTAGTAAAAACAGAAGAAGGGAACAAATAATTTCAAGCACATAACAATATATCATATGTCTAATTAGGTTTTACATAATTAACAGAGATTATTTCCTTGTATCCTCACAACTTGTGAGATAAAACATATTATCCTCATTTTACAGGTAAGGAGACTGAGGCTCAGGGAAATGAAAAATTTGCCTTGGAGAGGTTAAATTACAGCTGAGAAGAGGCATAATCACAATTCAAATGCAGGTCTATGTGATTACGTCTATGACTGTTACAAATAGTGCTACCTGCCCATAGATATTCTTGGTATGAGGTAAAGGCCTCCCATAAACCAGGTCAGCCTCATCATCTCCTACAGTCGTGCTTTGACCTCCTGCCCCACCTTCTTAGAACCCCCAACATACTGCTTCTATTTGGAGATGGCCAGGACTACACATACCATTTTTTGTAGAATTCTGGTCAGGGACAGCCTTAACTAACTGGTCCAGCTCACTGCTTCCATTAACCAGTAAAGTGAGATGAGCTCCCAACCACCTTCCACAGATTCATCTTCCACTGCCCCCAGGCTTTTCTGATGAAGCCCACTTAGGATCTCAACATCTTCCATGGTAAACCAGAAATTCTAAATCAGAGTTGTCAAACTTGGCTGCACATTAGAATCACCTGCAGAAGTTAAAAAAAATCCTGATGTCCCAGTAACAGTCCAGACCCACTATATCAGAATCTCTGAAAAAGGTACCCAGGTATCTGTAATAGTTAAAGCTCCCCCAGATGATCCCAATGTAAGAGAACCACTGTTGAGGCATCTTCTTCAAGCCACAATCACAGTGGTTTCCATATGTTAGTGTTCATAGAAACTTCTTGGAGTATTTGTTAAGATTCAAATTTTTGGACCTCACCTCCAGAGTCCATGGTTTGGTCTGGACCCAGGAGTCTGCATTCTTAACAATCACCCCAGATAGTTTCACTGCAAGTCAGTAGCAGACCACATTTTGGGAAATACTGCATTAGAGGAAGTGCTACATGAAAGTGGGATTGGAGCAAGAGGTCTCTGGCCCTTTAAGGACTAATTAGGAAACTACCTTTAAAGCTGTGGAGCACAGCAGGCAAGGGCTGCTTTTCTCCTTCTAGTGGATGAGGTAAGGGAGTAGGTCCTGGAATGGACCTCTCCTTTAAGGTTACCTCAGCATCTGTGTAAGTGCTATCTTGTTCCCAGCCCTGAAGAGCAGGAAGGATATGCTGTATTGTCCCACCCGTTGTTTCTGTTTGTTTTGATGCAAAGAGGCCAAGTTAAGAGAACTCCTTCTGTCCAGAAATCCTCCCAGAGGAATCAAAATAGGGCCTACCTGCTTGTCTTCCATTTTCTTTTCTCGCCCTATCTTTTGTGGCTGTGGAGCCAGATGCGGTTACCTATCTGAAAGGGAAGACGCAGAGTGACATCCTTTGAGCTTGGGATAGACAGTGTTGCTGGACACCACACCTTTTGAGATGGTCCTCCTCGGCATCCTTAGAATCCTTTTGTTGGGACTGGGGCTTTTTATGGAACATGGGGTCCAAATGGCAAAGGTAGGGCAGCCCTCTAATGCCCTCATGGCTGATGCCCCTTCCTTGCCCCTGATTCGGGAGCTACTAGAAGAAGCTCCTGGCAAGCAGCGGAAGAAGCCACCTGTCCTAGGACATCCTTTGCGGTACATGCTGGAGTTGTACCAGCGTTCAGCTGATGCACGTGGGCACCCTAGAGAAAACCGCACCATTGGGGCCACCATGGTGAGGCTGGTGAGACCCTTGGCCAATGTAGCAAAGCCTCTCAGAGGTGAGTTATTATACTGTCCTGGAAGGAAGAGAAATGGGGGGAAAGAGTGTAGAGAAAGGGGATCTGTGAGTTTATGATCAGGCTTCATTGACTGGTGGGTGACTTGTTTTCTCAGGCTTGGATTTCAAAGGATGGAAAAATTAGGAGAAGCTAGCTCCAAGCCTGCTTCCCTTTAGGGGCCCAATGTAAGAACAGATTGCCTTGGGTCTACCTGAGGAGTCTCTCCCAGACCCCAGGACAACTGAATGATGTGTCAGCTCCTATGTTTCAAAGTTTTCTTGTTTGTCACTGAAAACTATAATTTAGAAATACTCCTATGCATTCTTGTAGAGAGCTGTTTATGTGTGGTTTTATTCTTACAAGGCAAAGAGCACATAATGACGAGCTGGGGAAATTTGTTAGAATGGAGAGAAACTAACATCAGAAGGTCTGTATAATTGGTGAGGTGAACATCCGCTATTATATATAATCCTTACGGATGGCTATTACCATTAGCTGTCATGGAGAAATTAGCCCAATTTTTAAAGATAAAAAACTAAAGCACAGAGAGGTCACATAACTTACGAAGTTCACATAGACAGTGGTTGACAGAGATAGGATTTGAGGTCAAGTCTGCCTGGTTTTAGTCTATTCTTAACTTCTCAAGCGTTTAGATATCCTTGAATACCAAGCAGTTTTTCTCTTAAGGCCATGTTGCTACTTTAGGTTTTCAGTAACAAAGGAATTTGGAATTCTCTTTGTTCCCATCATACTTGATTTAAAAAATATCTTTGTTAGGTACTGTTCCAGGAAACCAGTGAGATTCTGAAGTGCAGGGCTTTCTAGGGAAGGCAGAAAGCATCGACTTCAAGGAAATCTTGGGAACCTGGTGAGATCAATTTTGGGCTTTTGGTAGTTTACATTCCCTCCCTTAAGTGAAACAACCAATATTCCCCTAGCTAATCTTTACTGTGAGCTTGCTACGTTCCAGGCATTTGGTAAAGTACTTTATAAACATTATCTTCCTTAATCCTCCGCACTATCATATGAAGTAGGTATTATTAACATAATCATTTTATACGTAAAGAAACTGAGGTTCAGAATAACTCACTCAATGTAACACAGCTAGTAATTGGTAGATCTGGGTGTCAAACCAGGCTTTTGGGCTCTAGAGTTTGTGATTTTAATCATCCTGCTGTGCTGACTCCACAGATTTTGAGTAGCAGGCACTGTGTTTGGGTTGGGTCTAAAGAGGCAAATAACTGTTTCCCTGACCTCTGGGAGCTCCCATCAAGTTAAAATATAGATAAGTAATCACATCATGGTGTTACAGCATGACAAATGCTTTGACAAGGATAAGCAGTAGGGCTCCCAGGACAAGAAAGAAGAACTAGGTCACTGCTTAAAGCCAGGAAGGGGAGGCAGCAAGACTGTGAAAGACTTCATTGAAGAGCTAATATTTGAGATGGGCCTTGAGGAAGGAGGAAGGAGACTATGCACAGAGACAGAGATCTGCATTCTGATTAAGGAAAGAGAAAATAGCTCGGTGTGGGTGGAGATTCACTCAACAAATATTTAACATCTATGGAGGTCTAGGCACAGTTTTACATACTGACTTACAGATATGATCCAAACAGGCATGGTTTTCATGGATGAGACAGATAAGTAAACACTGATAATTGCAAATAGTGATTAAGTGTTCTCAAAGAATGAAAAAAGTTGTTTTGATAGAAAATAACAAATCCTCCCTTTACATGGGATTGTTAGGGAATGCATCTTTGAAGAGATGACGTTTGAGCTGAGGGCTGTAAGATAAGCTAGGTATGAGAAGAGTAGAGAGATTTAGACAGAGGAAGGCATGTGTGCAAAGGCCTAGAGGATGGAAACAAGCTTGTCTGACTTGAAGATCAGAAGGAAGATCAGTATGACTGGAACTTAGTGAGCATTGTGGAGAGTGGCAGGAATGGAGGCTGATGAGAGTCAGGGACTTGGAGGCCATTATAAGGAATCTGGAATTCATTCTGAGTGCAGCAGAAAGCTGCACAAATCAAGCTTGTATAGATGATATGGAGCTAGATGAGGATGCCTAGAATTAGGCCACTCTCCCGGCCTGACTGTGGGACATACTGGCATCTAGGGAGTCTGGAAAGGATCTGGAAATGGAGGACAAGAGCATCTGGCCACATATCTCCATTAGGAGATGACCCAGCTGAATTGAGCTTGTCTGGAGAAATATGCCAGGTTCAATCACACAGGATGTGTGAGTCAGTCATTTCCCTGAAAAGGTCTGAGCAGACCCTTCCTGGCTCTGATTTTTAACCACTCCACCCTGCTTCAGGAAATATGTGATGTCAAGACCTGAAAGTAAAGGGCACTTGCTCATCATGCAGCCTGGTAGAGGTTGGCTTGGGCTCCTCCTTGGGCACGGTGGGCCAGGTGTATGGGTGGGCCTCTTGGAAAGATGATTGTAGGATGGGAGTGTAGAATAACTTGAGAACGCAAATATAAGCCTGGTTTGGGCCTTGTGTAAATGATGTCCAGTGCCCCAAACTTAAGGGTATATTAAGCATGAGTTGAATCTGAACTTTAAAAAAATATCCTGATGTTTTAAGATCTGAAAACACTTCTACATTGACCATTCCAGGCTTACTGAAGAATCCAAGCTTGTGGATTCTGTGAAGAAGGAAGGTTAGGTACATAATATGAAAATTAACATGCAGATATTTAGCGATAAGGTGTTTGAAGATAAAAGGAGGCTTTTTCCTGCAATGCTTGGTTTTTGTAATCTTTGCTCTTGACATTTTCCAGGAGAAGGTGCAGAAATTCAGAACACTGCAGGCCCAGCCCAACCCTATAGCCACTGGGTGTCAGCATTACAGTTTGGATTAAAACTCTTAATCACCAAAAGGCTTTCATCTTCTAGTAGAATTCTTAGGAAACAAAACATTTATAGGACTAAGGCCTTGTTGAAAAGAGTATTTAGGGAATGGTGGTACAATTAATGTGGTACATGAAGAATCCTTTCCAGTAAGGAATGAACAAAGGAGAGACTGATGGTTAAGGGGGGAAATGGCTTAAGAAGGAACAGCTGCTTAAGAAGCAATTCTTTTTTTTCCTTAAATAGTTTATTGTCAAGTTGGTTTCCATATAACATCCATTGCTATTCTTAACATAGAAGATAGAAATGGCAAAACAGCTGCCCCAACTAGGGCTAAGTGGACAAAATTACTTTGCGGCATCTTGGCCCCAGGTTTGAAGTGATGGCAGGCCATAGATAGCCCCCAATATTGTATTGTTCCTTCAAAATTGCATCTGTATAATATGACAGGAGGACTAATTCTTTTTTTTTTTACAAATAGTTTATTGTCAAGTTGGTTTCCATATAACACCCAGTGCTCATCCCCACAACTGCCCTCCTTCATGCCCAGCTCCCCCCTCTCCCCCCACACCCATCAGTCCTCAGTTCTCAGCATTCAAGAGTCTCTCATGGTTTGAGGAGGATTAATTCTTAATTCATGCATGTCTCAATGATATGGGAATAATTACTATCTCCTAAGGCTATTGCATATTAAAGAGGTAATGTTTTAAAACATCTAGTAGTAAATGCCTTACAAATAATGGTGATATCATGATCTTTAGTGCTGCTTGCAGCAGTCAGTTTGTAATGAGCAAGGTTGTGAGGGAGACTCAGGCTAGGAGGTAAGGCGGTAAACTTATAGTCTTGTTCTCTCTCGCTGATGCAGGCCCCTGGCATACACAGACCCTGGAATTTCCTCTGACACCAAACCCAGTAGCNCACTGTGGTTTACCGCCATCAGCTCCACCTAGCTCGTTTCCATCTCTCCTGCCACGTGGAGCCCTGGGTCCAGAAAGGCCCAGCCAACCAGTTTCCCTCTTCAGAAACCGGTTCCTCAAAGCCTTCCTTGCTGTTCAAAGCTTGGACAGAGATGGATATCACACAACATGTTCAAAGGCTCTGGAATCAGAAGGGGCGCAGGGTTCTACGGCTCCGCTTCATGTGCCAGCAGCAAAAAGGTAGTGAGATTGAGCTTCAATGGCATGGCACTTCATCCTTGGACACTGCATTTTTGTTACTCTACTTCAATGATACTCATAAAAGTGTTCGGAAGGACAAACTTCGCCCCAAAGTCCTGGAGGAGTTCATGGAAGGGGACTCTTCCCTCCTCTTGCGGAAAGCCCGACAAGTAGGCAGTATCACATCCAGAGTTCCTGGCCCCTTCAGGGAACATGATGAGCCTAAAAGTAACCAGTGTTCCCTCCACCCTTTCCAAGTCAGCTTCCAGCAACTGGGCTGGGATCACTGGATTATTGCTCCCCATCTATATACTCCAAACTACTGTAAGGGAGTCTGCCCTCGGGTACTACATTATGGTCTCAATTCTCCCAATCATGCCATCATCCAGAACCTTGTCAATGAGCTGGTGGACCAGAGGGTCCCTCAGCCTTCCTGTGTTCCATATAAGTATGTTCCCATTAGCATCCTTCTGATTGAGGCAAATGGAAGTATCTTATATAAGGAGTATGAGGATATGATTGCCCAGTCCTGTACATGCAGGTGACAGCAAAGGGTAAAGCTCGCTCAGTTTTCCCAAGAAATTGGAAAAGAGTTTGACATAACAAAACAAATATCAATGTTAATGCTGTAAGTGGTGTTCTATCTGTGATCTTCTACCCATTCTCTGGGTTCCATTCCTTGCCTTAAGGTGTTAAGTCTCTTCCCCCATGTATGAGGTCCTCACTTTATACAGTTATGAGCCCAAACGTTTGTACATTTTGACCATTAATGCCCTTAAAGATGTTCCTTTTGAGATGCTCAGCTTTTTTTTACTGTGACCTTGTCAAAAGTCACCGGTCCATGACCGTAGAACTTTTGGAATTGTCCTACCAAGGCCTGCAAAGGTGAAATCTTTCTAGTATTCATCTTTTGAGGCTTTCTAGAAGATTTTGGGCTAAGAAAGCTACTTGAGATCTTATACTCCTCTATCTTGCCTCCTGTATCCTCAGAACTGGTACCTAGTCAGAAAGACTGCCTGCTTCTCTGTTTGCATTGCCCTCTGAATCTAAAACTAACTTTCTTCAGATGGATTAAAAACCGTTTGGGCAATAATCTCCATTAAAATAATTGGAGGGAAGCAGAAGGAATATTTTTTCCTAAGATATCAGGGTTGTTCCTATTAGCCTCTGAACCTGGGAAATGTACCTGGGATCTCTTCCTACCCTATGGTGAGGAGAACAGGCCCTTAATAAGATCAATAGGAAAACTTGAGTATGGGGCTGAGAGGATAATCCTTTCAAAACCATCTGCAACTATGGTGAAGAGAGGAAGAGCCATCATTGCTGATTAGGATTATGTATGGGAGAGTCCTTTTAAACTTGCTGGGGAACAATGGATTTCACAGGATGTTATTTTATAGAACAATTAAATCATTATTAATTATCTCACAAAGAAAGTTCCCTGGTGCCTCTGAGGTTATGCCTTGGTCTGGTTGGGGGTGGAGGGGTAGAAGGCTGTAGCCAGGAAGCTTGAAGGGCTGTGGGGGGAAGGGTGAGATGTGCTGAGGCCTGAGTCCAGTTTCAGTCTGGGCTTGCCTGTTTGTTCAGTTTGGCTCTGGGCTGGATCTTTGGGGGGAGACAGGCTCACTGTTTGGGGAAGCATGAAGTTCCGCCTTAGACTAAATGATGCAGTGTGACTCTTTTCTACTCCGATGCTGTGTTGAAGTGATGGAGACTGGGCTGTGATACAAATAAATCATTTTTTGTTGTTAAGAGAATCTTGAATGTTTGGGGGATTGGGAGAAAGTGGGTGGAAGGAATTTATTTCCTTTGTTCCCTTTAGCTGTGGCCCTAATCTCCAAGGGCAGAAATGCAGGCTGCTATGAAGATCTCTTTTTAAGGCAACACTGCTAGTGATCAGCTTTCCCCAAGAGGCCCCTTTGAGGAAGCCCAGTAAGGCATTTCCCCTGCCCAACTTTTCCTTGGCTAGTCTTAATGGCCATTTGCAGTGGGATGGGACTGATTTAGGATGGGTGCACATATTTGCCAAATGTAATCCCCCATTTTTCTTACCTATCCATCAAAATAACTCCCCTTACCACTCCCTTCTCAATAANTAGCTGAAGTTGCCACTTAACTGACTAAGCTATCCAGGCACCCTTGGGTGCCTATTTTTGTAAAAGAAGGCTTCATGTCTTCAGTTAGTCTTCATAACAGTACTATGAAACAGGAGGCATTAGCTCCATTTCTTAAAAATAACTGTTTTATTGAGATATAATTTGCACACCATAAAAGCTACCACTTTAGGTGTTCAGTTCAGTGGGTTTTAGTATATTCAGAGTTGCACAAAATTCACTACAATTATAGCACAAAAAAAAAAACCCTTACCCAATAACCATTAATCTCTACCACTCTACCCCAACCCTAGCCTCTGGTAACCACTAATCCACTTTCTTTTTCTACAGATTGTAGATGTTTATATAAGTTGAATCATGTAATATTTAGCTTTTTGTGACTGTCTTCAACTTTGCATAATGCTTTCAATGTTCATTTGTGTTGTTCATTCCTTTTTATTGCTGAGTAAAATTCCATTGTAAAATATACCACATTTTGTTTATCCATTTGTCATTTGTTAGGTATTTGAGTTGTTTCTACTTTGTGGCTATTATGAATAATGCTGCCATCTTGTTGCATTGAACACCAGGTGTTGTAAGTGTTGAATCACTAAATTCTACACCTGAAACTAATATTACACTGTATGTTAACTGGAATTTAAATAAAAACTTGGAATAAAAACAAAAAATGCTGTCATGAATGTTCAAATACAAATTTTTGTGTGGAC
The DNA here is from genome assembly GCF_008692635.1 of Crocuta crocuta. NCBI lineage: Eukaryota > Metazoa > Chordata > Mammalia > Carnivora > Hyaenidae > Crocuta > Crocuta crocuta. The sequence goes on from NW_027530892.1 coordinate 14,580, forward strand.
CTATATTTTCAATCCTCTAGGTGTAGTAATGCTGAATCAATTGTAACTGTTTAACATTTTGAGCAACTGCTAAACTGTTTTCCAAATTGGCTGTACCATCTTAATATCCAGCAATGTATGAAGGTTTTAATTTCTCTCCATCTTCACCAATACTTCTTATTGTCTTTTTTTATTTTAGCCATGCTAGTGGGGATGAGGTGGTACTGATTGTATTTCCCTAATGACTAATGATGTTGAGAACCTTTTCATGTGCTTACTTGCAACTCACATTTCTTCTTTAGATAAATCTCCAAGTCATTGGCCCAGTTTTTAATTGATTTTTCTCTTATTGTTGAGTTGTAAAAGTTTTTTTTTTTAATATTCTGCATGTTAGTATGTTAGTCCCTTTATCAGATAAATGATTTGCAAATATTTTCTTAATTTTGTGGGTTTTCTTTTAACTTTCTGGATGGTGTCCTTTGAAACTCAGAAATTTTTAATTTGAAAAAGAATCAACTTAATCTATTTTCATCTTTTTTTGCTTGTGCTTTTGGTGTCATCTAAAGTTATTGAATAATCCAAGGTCATAAAGAGTAACACCTATGTCTTTCTAAGTGTGTGATAATTTTTGCTGTAACATTTAATCCATTTTAGTTAATTGTGCATATGGTATGAGGTAAAAATCTTTTATTCATTTGCATGTTGATGTCCAGTTGCTACAGCACCACTTGCTGAAAAGACTAATCTTTCCCCCGTTGAATTGTCATAGCACCCTTGTTGAAAATCNGTCTCTCATGGTTTGCCTCCCTCCCTCTCCCTATTTTTCCCCTTCTTCTCACCCGTGGTCCTCCATTAAGTTCCTCCCATTCCTCCTGTACGTGCAAACATATGGTATTTGTCCTTCTCTGCCTGACTTATTTCACTCAGCATAACACCCTCAAGTTCCATCCATGTTGCTACACATGGCCAGATTTCATTTTTTCTCATTGCCATGTAGTATTCCATTGTATAGATAAACCACATCTTCTTGATCCATTCGTCAGTTGATGGACACTTATTTCTAACCTCAATTTTGTTTCATTGATCCACATGTCTATTCTTACAACAGGATAACACTGTCTTGATAACTGTAGCTTGAGTAAGTTTTGAAATTGTGAAATGTAATTTCCTCCAAATATTTTCTTCTTCACCAAGATTGTATAGCCTATTCTGGGTCATTTGTATTTCCATGTGAATTTTAGACTCAGCCTTTCAATTTTGAAAAAAATACCAGCTAGATTTTTTTTGAATAGGAACTGCATTGAACCTGTAGATAAGTTTGAGTAGTATTTCCATCTAGCATTATTAAGTCTTCTGATCTATAAACATGAATGTCTTTCCACTTATTAGGACTTTAAGTTTTTCAAGAATGTTTTGTCATTTTCAGTATATGTCTTACATTTTAAATTTATTCCTGTTTTTTTTATTTTTTGATGCTATTATAAAAGGATTTTTTTTCTAAATTTGCTTTAAAACTACAATAATAAACACAATGTGATATTGGCAAAAGAATAAATCAATGGAATACAATAGAGAATCCCAAAATAGACCCACAAAAATATAGTCAAATGATTTTTGACTAAGATGCAAAGGCAATTAAATGGATGAAGATAATCTTCCCAAAAAGTGATGCTGGAATAACTGGACAACCACATGAAAAGAAATGAATCTAGACAAAGACCTTATTCCTGTGACAAAAATTAGTTGAAAATGGATCATTGACATAAAAGTCAAACACAAACTATAAAACTTCTGGATAATATAGAAAATCTAGGTAACCTTTGCTTTGGTGATGAATCTTCTCCCCATATATTTTGTTTTAGTTTTAGATATTTTCATACATTATTTCATCTTGGATTGAAAAAGTATTTTACTTTACATTTGTGGAAACAAAAGTTTCCGGACTTACCTGAGGTCACAAAGCATAGCAAGTAAGTGGGTAGTCAGATCCTAACCCAAATCTGTCTGATGCCCTGGAGATGACTTCTTAGATATAACACCAAAGCATGGTCTAAAAAATAAAAAATTGCTAAGTTGGACTTCATTAAAATTAAAACTTCTGTTCTGCAACAGATACCGTTAAGAGAATGTGAAGACAAGCCACACCATGGAAGGAAATACTTGCAAAATGCATATTAGATAAAGGACCTGTATCGAAAGCACACAAAGAACAATTAAGATACAACAACAATAACAAAACAACTTAAAAATGGGCAAAATATATGAACAGAGGTACACATGTGTACATCTAAGCTGGCCCTGGTAGTCATATGACCCCCAACCCTTGAGTTTCTCCCACTACGGCCTTCCTCCTAATAGCTCCTACTGCCATAATCCCACTTTATGGCTGTCAGCATGCCCCCTCCCACTCCTCACTCCCACCCTGCTTTTCTCTTTTCCCTACTATTTCCCCTTCTCCTGTCATTCCTGCTACCCTCTGCTCTGCATGGAGACAGCGGCCTGCACACCAAGGGTGCCCTTCCCCTGGATACAGTAACTTTCTACAAGGTCATTCCTAAAAGTAAGTTTATCTTAGTGAACACCCAATACCCTTATGGTGAGTAGCAGAATGAATTCAAGAATTTGGCTGAAAACTCAGCCTACAGTGATGATCTCTTGGTGGCAGAGGTAGGGATCTCAGGTTATGGTGATAAGCTGAATATGGAGCTGAGTGAGAAATACAAACTGGACAAAGAGACCTACCCAGACTTCTACCTATTTCAGGATGGGGACTTTGAGAACCCGTTCCTGTATGGTGGGGTAGTTAAGGTTGGAACCATCTAGTGCTGGCTAAAGGGACAAGGAGTCTGCCTAGGTATGCCTGGTTGCCTACCTGCATATGGCACCCTTGCTGGGTAGTTCATCAGGGCCTCAGGCACGGAGGCCCACCCAGCCCTCTTTAAGCAGGGGCAGGACAAACTTGCAAGTGTGAAGGAGATGGAGAAGTGGGCCAAGCAATACCTGAAGATCATGGTGGAAGGCCTTAGACCATGGTGAGGACTTCCCAGCAGCAGAAATGACCACGCTGATTGAGAACAAGATGAGTGATGGGAAGAAGAAAGAGGTCCAAAAGAGCTTAAACATCTTGGCTGCCTTCCAGAAGAAGGGGGCCAAGAAGGAAGAGCTGTAGAAAGACACTTCAGGTTTACCAGTGTTTGGTGGGTGTGGGGAGGGGAGAGTTACCCACTGGCTGTGAGACTTTCCTGGTATATAAGATAGTGGTGGGAAAAGTAGCACTAAGCCAGAAATCTGAGCATGCCCTGACACTGATACTGATGTGACCATGCTTGGGACATTACTATAGCCAATAGGTGTGCAGTGGTATCTCATTATTTTAATGACATATGATGTGGAATATCTTTTCATGCTTATGTATATGTATATGCCTTCTTTAGTGAAGTGTGTGTTCATATATGTTTTTTCCACTTAACCTAAAGTCTAAGTTTCTTACAAAGCTAAATATAGTTTTACTATATTTAGTAAGTGCGAAGGAGTCTTCACACTCCTTGCTATTTATTTAAATGAGTTGGAAAGTTATATCCACACAAAACCCTGCATGTTAACGTTTATAGCAAGTTTATTCATACTTGCTCAAACTTGAAAGCAACCAAGATATCCTGTAATAGGTAAATGGATAACTCTGCTACAAGTATACAATGGAATATTATTCAGCAATAAAAAATGAGATATCAAGTCATGAAAAGACATGGAGGAAACTTAAATGCTAAGTGGGAAGAAGCTAATCTGGAAGGCTACATACTGTAGGATTCTATGCCACAAACATAGTGACTTAAAAGAACACAAACTTACTATCTTACATATCTTGTCAATCAGAAGTTGGCACAGCTTAGCTAGATCCTTGAAATGGCTTTAATCAAGAGCTCTATTCCTATTTGGAGCTCCACTGGTGATAGGCTTGCTTCTAAGCTCACTCAGGTTATTAGAATGTGCTTCCTCCTATCTGTAAGACTGAGAACTTTTGATTCTTACTTATTGTCATTTGGAAGACATACTCATCTCCTGGAGTCTGCCTGAAGTTCCTTACTACATGGTTCTCTTAAAATATGGAAACTTGTTTCTTCAAAGCCAGCAAGGGAGAGAGTAAGTTGGCTAACAAGATGGACTCTTGTGTAATATAGCATAATCACAGGGAGTAACTACCTTAAAATCTTAAAATACATTAAGGATACCTTAAAATACATTGAGAATTTGTATTTTACCATTTGTTGCAAAAATGTTCAAGATTGCTTATTTGAGCATTTTTATAATAGCTATATTTGTATGATAATTCCAACATGTGTCATCTCTGTTTTCATGTCTGTTTATTTCCCATGCAACTTGAAATTTTAATGGTCTTTCATACACCTATTCCTTTTGTATTGCATATTTTCATTTTAAATATTTTGCTATGAGACCGGGCCTCTCCTAAACTCTATGAAGAATGTTGACATTTTGTTTTAGCAAGCAACCGATTTAATTAAGTTCTGGCCCCAAGTTACAATTCACCTTCTGTTGGTTGTATTTCCAATATCAGTTAAGCTTTCATAGGGTTTGTAGTGTTACTTGAATCTATCCTGTGAATATATCACTCAGTGGCCAATCCGGGTCCTAGGCAGTGGTCTATCAGTTACTCCAGGTCTCAAAATCTTTGGTAGGCTAGTTAGGATCAGATCTGTGCATGCACTGCTCAAGTGTGAGCCCTGAGTTCATAAGCTAATTTATAGGGTCCTTTCCCAAGCTCCTCCCTCTCTGTAACCTTCCCAAAACTTTCTGTTTCCCTGTGTCTCTTCTTTTTGGTCCTTTATCAAGAAACTTGGTAGTTACCTTGGTTTGTAATTCTCTGCCATACACTTTTGTAATTGGTCAATCTCCCGGCCCAGAAAGTGGAGGACAGAGAGAGAAAAAAGGTTAACTCGGGTTCATCTTAGCTTCTTGGAACTACAGCTCCATAAAATGTGTAAGATGGGTTCCCTTCCCTCCAAGTTTTGGCTCTTGAAGTTCTGTCATTTCCACCACAGATTTCCTCAGTTCTGATGCATGAGAAACAAACAAAGAAACAAACAAAAAAGGCAGATAAAAAGAAGGAAAGAATTCTGTACTCCCTCTGAGAGCTAGGAGTTACTTTTTCTGATCCCTGAGACAGTACTAGAGGAGTCTGGAGCTATGTCACCATGCCCACTTCTGTCTTTTGGGCTATGTTGAGTTAAATTAGGAGATACCAAGGAAAAAATAACAGCTTAAAAAATGATAAAGTCACTGCTGATAAGATGGTGATTCTACTTCTGTTATCCTTCCCTGCTGCTGTTTACTGTTCAGAAACCTCAAATAACTGTCTCTGTATTCTGTCTGGTTCTATAGTTGTATTCAGTGAGATAGACAGGATAAAGTACGCTCATTCCATGTCACCTAGCACCAGAACTCCTGAAATAGATACTTTACTGCTCTCTCTACTTCTGCTCCAGCCATTCTTACAAACCATTCTCTACACATCAACTGGAATGGTCCTTAAAATCCTCAATAAGAGGGGAGAGGGCAAGATGGCGGAGAAGGAGGGAGTTCCATACATTGCACTCACCCCCATATCTCACACGGAAAAGATCTGAAACCATAGGAAACCTTACAGAACCCAAGAGATTGGGAGAAAAAGGATGCAGAATCCACTGAGAAAGCCTTCTAACTTGAGTGCGAACTGGGGAAGATAAAATCAGGCTGGGATCGGAGACTCAGAGGGACGGGGGCGATCCTCCTCTGTGGGGAGTGAGAGGGGAAAGAGAGAGGGCGAAGCCTCTCAAGACACGGACCCTGTTGCTGGGGAACAGAAAAACCCGCTCGGGGCACAGAAGGACCTGCGAGCCAAATCCCCGCGCGCCAACTCGTCCTGGAGGGGCTGTGCGCCGACCGCTCCTTTGTGCTCCTGGCTGGACCCCTAGAGGAGCCACGCGCCACTGCGCCATTGTGCTCCTGGCTCGGCCAGACCCGTAAAGGAGCCTAACGCGGACCAGGCCTCCGCGCTCCTGGCTTGGCTGGACCACTAGAGGGGAAGCTAAGGGCTTAAAACTGGGAGATTTGCCCGCGAGTTAGTGTTTCGGTTGACGAGACACAGAGGGACCCAGTTTCCCGCTCTCCAGCGGACCCGTGGCACGCCCCAGGCAAACCCCCATCCTTGCTCACCAACCCGACCTGGAGGAGAAGGGAGGAGAAGGGAGCGGCGATTGTGGCTCAATCCCCAGGGCTAGGCAAGAGGCTTGGAATTGCCCCGAAGGCATCCCCTGTGAGGTTGTGTCTATGGCAATTTCAGTGGGGCACAAGGACTGGGATTTGGAAACTAGGCCTGGCCTGGGCTAAAGAGCACAACCGACATTGGCTGCGCCCCCAGCACAGAGTTTACACACCCAAAAAAGTGAGGTGCAGCGCTTGGTTCAAGAAGGTACTGGAGCACCGCCACTCTCCTCCCCACAACTGCCAAGGCAGAACTCCCCCCTGATGCATTGGATTAAACCACGCCCATCACTGCTAGAGAACTGCCCTCCTCTTCCCCCTCCCCCCCAACACTGACTGGATTAACTCTGGTCACCAGCTTGCTTAAACAGTACATTTAGTCCATTCTGTAGATGTAAATTCTACACCTACCTACCTTTTCATCTCTTTCACTCAGGAGTAATTAGACCATATAGTTTCTCTGGATAACACCAGCGTCCTTCTCACACCTCTCCAACCATATTCCACCCTTTAGCTCTTTGAAAAAAGCTTCTTATCCCTTCTGCCTGTTCACTCTATTTCCAGTTTTGCCTCATCCCTGCCCTGTCTTCTCTGTCTTTCTCTATACACTTCAACCAGAACTGCATACACCCGGCTATTTAATTGTAGCTAGGAAATCTGGTTATATGCTTTAAACTGTTTTTTGTCCATCGGTTTTCTTCTTCTTTCCTTTTCTTTTCTTCTTTGTGACTTATTAATGTATTTTTTATTTTCTATTATTCGCGTTCCCTCCACCGTCTCTTCTATTAACTTTTTCGTGTTCCCACTCGGTTTGCATGTTTGTTGGATTTGTCTGTGCGTTTGTGTGCCTCTGCTCCCTGTGTGTGTGTCTGTCTGTTTTCTTCTCCAGGGCTACCTCAAGAAACAAGCCAAAGTACACATGGTGGAGAGCCCCAAATAACACTACAAGTAGGAAAATAAAATAACCAAGGTCTCAACAAGAGACCAAGAGATACCATTCAAAAAACACTCTCTGAAAGCGTAGGCCCTGGACAGTCAAGTAGTCTTCTTGATTACAGCAGCGCTCACAGGTGCAGAGTGCATTTAAAACAACATTTTAAAACTAACAAGAGATAGAAAGCTAACAAATATGACGAAAACAAAGAGCTCTCCTCCAAATAAATTCCAAGAAGAATTGACAGCTAAAGAACTGATCAAAACAGATGTAAGCAGCATAACTGAAGAAGATTTTATTTTATTTTTTAATTTTTATTTATTTCTGAGAGAGAGAGACAGCGTGAGCAGGTGAGGGTCAGAGAGAGAGGGAGACACAGAATCCAAAACAGGCTCCAGGCTCTGAGCTAGCTGCCAGCACAGAGCCCGACACAGGGCTCGAACCCACAAACTGAAAGATCATGACCTGAGCTGAAGTTGTACGCTTAACCGATTGAGCCACCCAGGCACCACTGAACAAGATTTTAGAACAATAATCATAAAATTAATAGCTGGGCTGAAAAAAGCATAGAGGAGATCAAAGAAACTATGGCTACAAACAACATGGAGCATAAAAACAGGCATGATGAATTTAAAAATGCGATGAATGAGATACATAATAAATTGGAGGTGACCAATGCACGGATTGAAGAGGCAGAAAGGAAAATAAGAGATTTAGAAGACTCCATTATAGAAAAAGAAAAAACTGAGAAAAAAAGAGACAAACTGATCCAGGAACTTGAAAGAAGAGTTCGAGAGCTCAGCAATATGGTCAAATGCAACGATATCCATATCATAGGAATCCCAGAAGAGGAAGAGAGAGGGAAAGGTGCTGAAGGAGTCCTGTAACAAATTATAGCAGAGAATTTTCCCAACCTGGGGAAGGAAGTAAACGTTGAAATACAAGAGGCACAGAGAACT
>NW_027530892.1:23662-29768 GCF_008692635.1 Crocuta crocuta
TTCTGCACGGCATATCATAGTAAAAATGGCAAAATATAAGGACAAAGAGAGAATTTTGAAAGCAGCTAGGGATAAAAGGTCCCTTAACATAAAAAGGGAAACCTATCACAGTGGTGACAGACCTATCTTCTAGAACTTGGCAGGCCAGAAAGGAATGGCAGGAGATCCTTAATGTGATGAACAGAAAAAATATGCAGCCAGGAANGTAGGGTAGCAGAATGGATAAAAAAAAAAAAATCCGTCTATGTGCTGTCTACAAGAAACTCATTTTAGACTGGAAGATACCTTCAGATCAAAAGTAAGGGGATGGAGAAATATATTTCATGCTACGGGAAATCAAAAGAAAGCTGGAGTAGCTATACTTATATCAGACAAACTGGACTTTAAAGACAATAACAAGAGATGAAGAAGGGCATTTTATAATAATTAGAGGGTCTATCCATCAGGAAGAACTAACAATCATAAATGTCTATGCACCAAATATGGGAGCACCTAAATATTTAAACAATTAATCACAAACAGAAACAATCTTGTAGATAAGAATGTGCTAATAGCAGGAACTTTAATACTCCACTTAAAGCAATGGATATGTCAACAAGGCAGAAAATCACTAGAGAAACAATGGACTTGAGAGACACATTGAACCAGATGGATCTGACAGATATATTTAGAACTCTACATCCTGAGGCCAAGGAATACACTTTCTTCTCAAGTGCACATGGCACATTCCCAAGATAGATCACATACTGGGACATAAAGCAGCCCTCAATAANCAAGTACGAAATCTAACAGCTCACCTAAAGGAACTATAGGCAGAGCAACAAGAACGCCCTAAACCCAGTAAAAGAAGAGAAATAGTAAAAATCAGAGCAGAAATAAACAACATAGATACCAAAGAAACAATTGAACAGATCCATGAAACCAAGAGATGGTGTTTTGAAAAATTGACAAACCTCTAGCCAGGCTTCTCAAAAGAAAAGAGAGAACACCCAAATAGACAAAATCATGAATGAAAATGGACTGATTACAACCAACTCCTCAGAAATACAAGCCTTATCAGGGAATACTATGAAAAATTATATGCCAACAAAGTGGAAAACTTAGAAGAAATGGACAAATTAATAAACACACACTCACTACCAAAATTCACACGAGAAGAGATAGGAAATCTGAACAGACCCATAACTAGTGAAGAAATTGAATCAGTTATCAAAAATCTCCCAGCAAATAAGAGCCCTGAACCTGATGGCTTCCCTGGGGTATTCTATAAGACGTTTAAAACAGAATTAATACCAATTCTTCTCAAGCTATTCCAAAAAATAGAAATCGAAGGAAAACTCCCAGACTCATTTTATGAAGCCAGCATCACTCTGATTCCCAAGCCAGACAGAGATCCAGCCAAAAAAGAGAGCTACAGGCCAATATCCTTGATGAATATGGATGCAAAAATCCTCAAGAAGATACTTACAAATCGAATCCAACAGCACATAAAAAGAATTATCCACCAAGATGACGTGGGATTCATTCCTGGGTTACAGGGCTGGATCAATATTCGCAAANCTCCAAAAAGGACATCCAGATGGCCAACAGACGCATGAAACGATACTCAGCATCTCTCCTCATCAAGGAAATACAAATCAAAACCACACTTGAAATACTACCTCATGCCAGTCAGAGTGGCTAAAATGAGTAAATCAGAGAACTCTAGATGTTGCCGAGGATGTGGAGAAACGAGCATCCTCCTACACTGTTGGTCCTCCTGCATTGTTGGTGGGAATGTAAACTGGTGCAGCCCCTCTGGAAAACAGTGTGGATGTTCCTCAAAATATTAACAATATAACTCCTCTATGACCCAGCAATAGCACTGCTAGGAATATACCCAAGGGATATAGGAATGCTGATGCATAGGAGGACATGTACCCCAATGTTCATAGCAGCGTTCTCAACAGTAGCCACAACATGGGAAGAGCCTAAATGTCCATCAAGGGATGAATGGATCAAGAAGATGTGGTTTATCTATACGATGGAATACTACATGGCAATGAGAAAGAATGAAGTCTGGCCATGTGTAGCAACATGGATGGAACTTGAGAGTGTTATGCTGAGCGAAAAAAGCAGGCAGAGACGGACAAATACCATATGTTTGCACGTATAGGAGGATTAGGAGGAACTTAACGGAGGACAATGGTGGAGAAGAAGTGGGGAAATGGTTGGGGAGAGGGAGAGAGGCAAACCATGAGAGAATCTTTAATGATGAGAACAAACTGAGGACTGATGGGTGTGGGAGGGGAGGGGNCTGGGTGTTATATGGAAACCAAACTGATAATAAACTATTTGAAAAAAAGTCCTCAATAAGATTATTTCACTCTGTTGGCTTCCCATTTTACTTAAAATAAAATAAACTTCTTACGATGACCTACAAAATGACCCCTGTATCTTTCTCCGAACTAATATCATATTCCTCACTCACACTATCCCAGTCCCATGCATTTTCTTTCAGCTCTTAGTGGATGGCAAACTCAGTTTCTTTCCAGAGATTTGCATTTGTTCTGCCATTCTGGGATGCTTTCTCCTCAAGATCTTTGCATGACTGACGACTTTCATCTTATTTAGGTCTTAGCTCAAATGCTACCCCCTCAGATATTCCTTTTAAGATCACTTAATCTAAAGTAGCCTATCCCTTTGCATCACTTCTGTTACTTTCAGAATGCTATAGCTTCTTAGAAGTGTCTAATCCATGTATTTGTTCACTTGTTGATTTTCCTTTTTCCACTGAAATTGCAGTTCTTTGAGGGCAGAACGTTCTCTGAATCTTTCTTGATTACTGCTATATTCTCAGTATGCCTAAAATACCATTTTACAACAGTAGATTCTAAAAACTTATTTGTTTAGTGAATGGGTATCTTTCTAGTCATATTTCTATGCACACATTTTAAAACTATAAACTTTTTTTAAAATAAAAGCTATGTATGGTAGGGCTTAATATTCTGTTTCTTTAAGTGTATTTCAACAACATCACCTCAAGAGCTTCTTCACTACACTGGGTGCTTCGGTGTGAAGTAGTACAACAGTTTGTGTTCAGCTGTTTCTCTGGTATCTGATTTGCTCTGTGCTAGAATTGTAATTTTGTCTTCATTTATCTTGTCATTTTTTCATCCCTTTGTTTAAGACTTCATCCTTTTGTTTAAGACTTTAGATGTCTTTTCAATAAACATTTCTTCACTGCAATAATATTGTTTATTAGATTACTTTATTATTTTCATTCCTACCCTTCAACAGTATAAGCCTCAGAATTGCTGTATTGTTCTCTATTTTATCCCTATTTTCCAGAACAGCCACTGTATAAGTGTTTGTTGAAGGAATACATCATATTTAATTTCTTCAATTGTCTCTTTTGTAAAACATGGATGGTAATACCTATGTCATTGAATATTGGAGAGAACAGTAGGGCTGTAATATGATGTGGATGCAGGAGGGCATATAAAATGCCATCACTAGTCTGAGTATTGTACACGAGCTTCCACAGCAACGCTATTTCAAGTCTGCACTCCAGCAAAACTTCAAACTCCAGGAGTGCCTGGGTGGCTCAGTCGGTTAATCCTCCGACTTGAGCTCAGGTCATGATTTCATGGTTTGTGGGTTTGAGCCCCGCATCGGGCTCTGTGCTGACAGCTCAAAGCATTGAGCCTGCTTCAGATTCTGTGTCTCCCTCTCTCTCTGCGCCTCCTCAGCTCTCGCTCTCTCTCTTGCATGCACTCTCTCTCAACAATAAATAAGCATGAAAAATATTGCAAACTCTAACCTTAACTTTAACATTGGCATTGCACTTATAGAGTTAAAACTGCAAATGTTAAATTTCAACTCTATAAGAACATAAGGAATTCCATAAAGAAATTTTATTTGATGGGAAATAAACATGAAATAGATTATGAAACACCTCATTTCTAAAGTCAAAGAATTGCAGAGGTTAGACTTGATGTAGTGGGCAAAGAGAGCAATTTTAAATTTCTGAGCAGGGTTATAAAAATGATACTTGCATGTGAGTATATATTTCATGACAAAAGAATACTCCAACTGTTCCATGCTATTGTTTTTTGTGGTGATTTTGTCTGGTAAATAGGAAGAGTAGGTAGGGCCTACTCTTGTGGGGCCTCCAGTATTGACAAAAGCTTCCCAGCAACAGCGTTTGAAGAGGATGGAAAAGAGTAGCTGTGAGAGACATTCTTGTAGCTGTCTGTTTGCAAGTTTAGAATATTTTGCTATGTTTCTTGATCTACAAAATGGTAAAAATTTAAAAGTAGTATTTGTTCTAAGTTCCTTCTCCTTCACAAATATTCCTTGAGGCTACCTCTGCTTGGGGAGCTCTTTGGTTTTCACTTAATAATTACCTTTCTCAGTATGCTGCAGAGAGCTTGGAAAGCACTGATGTCTCATTCAGTGATTCATCCTATTTATTGCCTAATTTAGAAGGACAGTGAAAGCACTCGTAATTACTCTGTGATTTTCCACATTGACAGCTTATCTAAGATGTGGCAAGTCCCAAAGTAATTCAAAGTACTTTCAAGTTCTTTGCAGCCTTGCAGAGTGAGTGAGTAGAAAAAGATTACATTACAGGGATCTGACCTAATACTAGACCATCCAACAGTCTCTGCTGTCATTCTTGTCTCAAGATAAAGGCTATGATGAGAATTCCTTTATTATCTTCTACCTCCACCAGAGTTGGCTTGTCAGTAAGAAGACCACCTTAAGTCTAAGGTCTAGACTGTACACAATTATATGCTTTGAGGGCATCCCTGAAAGACCTCCTGCCTCCAAATCTCTCCCCTGCTGTCTTGCCATACTGCCTAAACATTCCAATTTTAAAAATTCATTCACGTATGACATTATCAAGAATATATGCTAAGATTATTTATGATAAGGGTAAAGGTAACTGATTAATCCTAGAAGGCATCCTTTCCTGTCAGTTTTTTAAATCTATCTTAATCACGATTCTTTCCAAATCTTAAACAAGTTAAAATTTAATTAAAATAAATTCCTTCCTTTAGATTCATGCTTTGTGCATCTACACAACTTTTCTTTTGAAATTCAAATTCTATATAAGCAGGTAGTTAAGCCATTTGAAGCCGTGAACACCTTAGCATATATTCATTTGGTATAATAAACAGAACATGGACTTGGAGTCCCACATATCTGGGTTCAAATCTCTGCTCTACTATTTATTGACTGTGTGGCTTGGGGCAAGTCCCTTTAACTCTTTGGATTTCACTTTGCTAGGCATAGTGTTACTTAATTCATGGGTTTTGGTGAGGAGAGGGAAAGAGAAGAGAGGGAGGTCAGTTTATGTGGTTAATGTAGAGCTATTGGATGGCCAACTTTGGAGACTCCAGAATTTTTCTACATGAGATTGGCAATGGGATAAAAGTAACAGAAGGGGGTAGGCATAAGCAAGGAGACTTCCTTGTCCTGTTTTAAAATGATCATTATACTGGTTTTTCTCATGTGATATATTTATTGGGAGTAGCTGATAGCTCTCTGGAGGAGAGGGGCTAAAGGCCTCCTAGCTTTCTGTAAGTGCTGCCACTAGAACCAAGAACAGACTGATATCAAAAGAGGTCCTTGAATGCAAACTTGCGACTTCACTCTATTATAAAGGGCTCTATCTAGAATGCTGCTGGTGCTGGTGCTGCTAACAACAACAGCAACAAAAACAATCGCAAGACAGTTAACATTTTTATTGTGCTTATTATGTGTAAGATACAGTTTTAAGCACTTTATGTATATTCAATTTTATCCTCACAAAACCCCTAATATATAGATATCATTGTTATTGCCATTTTTTTATTAGGAAACTGTTAAATGACAGAGATATGACAAATCTAGGAAATCTCTTATTTTTTTAGGTCATTTAGAGGCAGAATTCTAATCTCTTTATTTGCTTCTAACCTTGATAGTTGTCTTTCTGGAGATGGAGAGAACATGGCCCAATATAATAATTACTGTATTTTATTTCATATTCTTTATGGATACAAACATTTATTTATCTATTTATACACATACATATAACTTTTGGCTGCAGAAGATTAATTGTTGATTGAACACATCAGCT
>NW_027530892.1:29864-36231 GCF_008692635.1 Crocuta crocuta
GTTATTTGACTAGATTGTGTGTATGTATTTTAAATCTGGCTGAGTCACTGAGTCTAGAGGTTCCAGGTCTAATAAGCAGTTTGGTAAGAGAGGTAGCAGACTTTGTCTTTGAGGATCAAACTTATTTCCAAAATAGTCCACTCACCCATACAATCCATGATGCTTAATTTTGTGTATTAACTTGACTATATCATGGTGCCCAACTGTCTGTTAAACACTAGTCTAAACATTGTTGTGAAGAAATTTTGTAGGCGTGATTAATATTTACAATCAGTTGAATTTAAGTAAAATAAATTACCCTCGATCAGATATTTTGTAGATGTGATTAATATTTACAATCAACTGACTTTAAGTAAAAGAAATTACCCTCGATCATTGTGTGGACTTGATCCAAGCCTGAAAAGCAAAAATTGAGGTTTCCTGGGAAAAAAGAGATTCTACCTCAAGACTGTAACATAGAAATCCTGCCTGAGTTTCCAACCTTTGACATATAGATTTCAGATCTGCTAGCTCCCACAATCACATGAGCCAATTCTTTAAAATAAATCTCTATATTTATATATTTCTTATTGTTTCTATTTCTCTGGAGAACCCTGACTGATACACACTCCATAGTCTACTCTCTTTGAGAATGACTGCTTATTGTAGTAATAGGAAAACAAGAATGCTCCCCTTTACACCGCTGCCTGATTACTATCTGTGCAAACTTTTGAGCCTCCTGGAATCTTAGTACCTCTTCTGCGTAATGGACATGTTGATCCCTATATTGAAGACTGATATTCAGAAGAGTTAAAATCTGGTATGGCATTGGGTGTGACCAATCAGAGTATATACTGTCAAAAACCAACTATTCAGATTTACTGATTAAAATCATCCCTAGCTCATGGTGAAGATCCACTGTGTGTGAGCACATAATAAAAGTTCATATTGTTGGGGTGGTTGGTTGGGTGCCTCAGTCAGTTGGGCGTCCAACTTTAGCTCAGATCATGATCTCACAGTTCGCAGTCAGGTCATGACATCGCAGTTCGCAGCTCGTGAATTTGAGCCCCACATCAGACTCATTGCTCTCATTAGGGAGCCCACTTTAGATCTTCTCTCTCTCTCTCTCCCTCCCTCACTCACTCTCTCTCTCTCAAAAATAAACGCTGTTTTTTAAAATTCATATTCTTATTTCAAGTCAGTAGTTGTTAGTGGATTTCAGGAATCTGTTTTTTTTTATTTTTTATGAATATAATTTTGTCAAATTGGCCTAAAAACAACATCCAGTGCTCATCCCAACACGTGCCCTCCTCAGTCACCCATTTCCCTCTCTCCCGCACACTCCCATCCACCCTTCGTTTGTTCTCTGTATTTAATAGTCTCTTGTGGTTTGCCTCCCTCCCTCTCTGTTTGTATCTATTTTTCCCCTTCCTTTCCCCCATGGTCTTCTGTTCAGTTTCTCAAGATCCACATATGAGTGAAAACATATGATATATTTTTTTAAAAATTTTAACATTTATTTATTTTTGAGAGACAGAGCATGAGCAAGGGAGGGGCAGAGAGAGAGGGAGACACAGAATCCAAAGCAGGCTCCAGGTTCTGAGCTGTCAGCACAGAGCCTGACTCGGGGATAAAACTCAAAAACTGAGAGATCATGACCTGAGGCAAAGTCGGACGCTTAACCAACTGAGCCACCCAGGTGCCCCTGATATTTTTTTTTAATGTTTATTTATTCTTGAGAGATAGAGGGAGAGAGAGAGCATGAGAGAGAGCATGAGCACGGAAGAAGCAAAGCGAAAGAGGGGCAGAATCTGAAGCAAGCTCCAGGCTCTGAGCTGTCAGCACAGAGCCCGATGCAGGGCTCGAACTCATAAGCCTTGATATCATGACCTGAGTTGAAGACAGACGCTTAACTGACTAAGCCACCCAGGTGCCCCAGGAATCCGTGTTTAACAAGTTCTCCAATAGGGTACAGTCGGTTAGGTGACTGACTCTTCGTTTTGGCTCAGGTCATGATCTCACTCAGTTCATGAGTTCAAGGCCCAAGTTGGGCTCCACAGCTGGCAGCACAGAACCTGTTTGGGATTCTTTCTCTCTGCCTCTCCACTTCTCTCACTCTATCTGTCTCTCTCAAAATAAATAAACTTTTTAAAAAAGAAATACTTTAACAAGTTCTCTACGGATTTTGATTATCATGCAATCTTGGGAAATGCAGAAGTAATGCCTAGGATTTAGTATCCTAGTAGACTTTTGATTCATTTTAACCATTTCTTCCCATCAAAATCCCTTGGAAAAAGGTGTTTCTTTTAGAAACATACCTAGGTGTGATTTAATGGGCTCTTGCGAAGAAATAGAGGGTGACATAATCTTGGCCAGTGGCTTCTGAATCTAGAAGTTCAGAAACATGGGTTCTGTTTGACTCTCCCAGAAGCTAGGTATGTGACTGTATACAAGAACCTAAATATCTCTTAACTTCCATTTGTTTCTTTAGAAAGTGGAGATAATATTTGCCCAAATTTCCTCATAAGGTGTGATAATCAAGCGGAATCAGAAAAAAAAAAAGGCATTTGTAGATTCAACTCTAGGTCCATCTCCCTCATTGTATAGATAAGGAAACTGAGGTTCTAAGAGAAGAAAGATATTGCTCATAGTCTCTAAATAACCCATGGTGAGAATGAGGATGTCACTCCTATGAGTTGAATTGTAATGTCATAATGCTGCCACAGAAAAATTCTCACTTTGAACTCAGTCAAACCTGGGCTACCTGTTGACTTTAGACAAGTTACTTAATTTCTATGTGCCTCAATTTCTTCATTTGTGAAATGGGTAGAAAAAATAGTACTCACCTCATAGGATTGTGTTGAGGAGTTAAATGGATGTGGAGGGTGTGGAGGACAATGATGACTTAGTAATGTCAGTGTTTTTCTTTGGATCATCTAGTACTCTTTCTCTAATTTGATCATTACATTATGACAGTTTCCAGATCTCGTGGAATCCCTGGGTTTGCTTGTGACAGAAAACATGGGAAGTGTTAGAGTGGGATGGCAACATGTGGATGGGGCAATGGCCATTTTCTACAGACTAATTACTATTTTTCTACAAAAACTGGCCTTTTTCTCAGGTTTCTAAGTATGTGCTAAGGCCTACTTCTTCATGACAAGTCTTCTGGCATCTAGATGAGTCATCAGCACAAAAAGTATTAGTATAACAATATTGATAGTTCCATGGATCCATTCCCACGAAAAAGATGGTCTGTTTTCCAAAGATGGCTTTCAAAGCTCATATGATACATCTGCTCTCTCCCTGGCCTCAAGTTCAAACTCTCATGTTAAATAGAGAAACAAATGTTTCCTCCTGTAATGAACTTTTACTTTTCAAGATAAGGACATTGAATACAAACTAAGACACTGAATGTGGGCCACTGTACTATAGGTGAAAGACACAACTGCTACCTCCAGAATCATGTGTTTCTGATTCTAGTTGTGGGACCACTTGGCCAGTACCAAGTTGGAGGAAAATCATGCTCTAATATCTAACTCAAAACCCAACGTTCATGTACTTGTTCTTCCAGATTTATTGACATATAACATTATGTAAGTTTAAAGTGTACAACATGATGATTTGATACACATATATATTATAAAATGATGACCACAGTAAGGTTAGTTAACACATCCATCCCTTCACAACTTTTTTTTGTGGTGGGAATGTTTAAGATCTACTTGCTTAGCAACTTTCAAGTATATAATATAGTATTAATAACTATAGTCATTTGCTATAAATCTTAGATGCTCAGAACTTATTCATCTTCTAAGCAGAGGTTTGTACCCTTTGACTAATATCTCTTCATTTCCTCCACTCCCAGCCACTGGCAACCACCATTCTACTCTTTGTATGAGTTCAGCTTTGATTTAGATTTACTTTGAGTATCTCACTGCTAGGAATTGAGCCTAAGATAATTATTTAAAATTCATTTATTCGACAAGCATTTAATGAACATCTAGGCTTCTTGGTCATCAGTGAACAAATGAGACAAAGGACTTTGCCCTTGTAGATTAACCTCAAAGTAGGAAGAACCAATAATAAACAATGAACATAATTGTATACAGCAGATAGTATGCATATATGGTTCTAAGAACTTTTGGGGAAAAAGTAGAGTCCTTGCATAGACATTTCCATGTCATGGTGCAGCAAAAGAAAAAAATAAATAAATTGGACTTTGCCAAAATTATGAACTTTTGTTCATTGAAGGGTACTATCAAGAACGTGAGAAATATGACCCAGACGATGGGAGAAGATATTTACAAATCATGTATTTGGTAATGGTCTAGCATTCAGAATATGTAAAGTACTCAAAACTCAATAATCAAAAGACATAGGAATGACGTACTAATACATGCTGAAACATGGATGAATCTAGAAAACATTATGGTAAGTGAAAAAGGCCAATCACAGAAGTCCACATATATGATTAAATTCATATGAAATGTTACAGAATTGGCCAAGCTATAGAGACAGAAAATAGATTACAAATTGCTGCCAGCAACTTGAGGGAAGATGAAATGGCTAAAAGTTATGGGATTATTTTATGGAGTGATGAAAATTTCCTAAAATTGATTGTGCTAATTGTTGTAGAACTGTGGATAAACTAAAAAAACAAAAACAAAACATTTAATTATACACTGTAAATGGGTGAATTGTATGGTACGTGAATTATATCTCAAAACTGTTACCAATAAGTTTCAATAAACATTTATTTTTTTGTTTTTTTTTAAAGTTTATTTATTTATTTTGAGAGACAGAGATAGCACAAGTGGGGGAGAAGCAGAGAGAGAGGGAGACAGAAAATCCTATGCAGGCCCCACACTGTCAGCACGGAGTCCAATGTGGGGCTCAAACTCACAAAACTGTGAGATCATGAACTGAATGGAAATCAAGAGTCAGATGCTTAACTGACTGAGCCACCCAGGTGCCCCTCCAATAAAAATTTAAAATCGTGTAACAGGCTGGAGGCAAGACGGCGGAGAAGTAGGGAGCTCCGTGCAATTAGCTTGCACCTATCTCTCAAACAGAGAAGGCCTGAAGCCATAGGACACTGAGCCACAGGAGTTTGGGAAGGAAAAGAGACACAATAGACTGGGAAGGCAACCTCATAAGTGCGTGAGTGAGAAATGGGGAAGATAAAAGCGGGCCGGACTGGAGACACGGAGACACGGAGGGAGGGAGGTAGCCCCGATCGCAGGCAGCCACGGTGAGTTGAGGGGAAAAGAAAGAGCGACTGAAACTGCTCATAGAACTGTCCCTGGAGAAGAGAAAAACCTCAGCTTGGAAGGAGAGTGTTTACTTCTAGCTGGGGTGCTGACTTTGAACTAGGTGCCTCTGGTCACAGAGGAAAAACTGCTCTGCTGCGCTCCCAGCACCATCCTCGGCAGCGTGATCACTGTGGTCCTGAGGCTGCTTTCCCTTCCCCTGGCTTGACCCCCAGCAGCGCTGAGGCAGCGGATCCCAGGCTGTGCTGCCTGTGGATCTGAGGCTGCACAGCACCCCCTGCCCCCTCCTGCTGGATCCGGACAGCAGGGAAGCAGCAGCCTACAGGACTGTGTTTCAGGCAGTATCAATAAAGCACACGGACTGGGACCTGGAAACAAGGTGGGTCGTGGGGCATAGAACACAGCCCACCTTGGCTACGCCCCCAGCACAGGGAGATCGGGCCCAAAGGAGTGATTTGCAACACTTGGTTTGAGAAGGGACTGGGGCGCCACCACTTTTCTCCCCACAACCACCAAGGTGGGGCCCCAGGGAGTGGCCAGCAGGACACAGTGGAAACTAAGACCTGCCTANGGAGTCATTGAACAAATTATAACAGAGAACTTCCCCATCCTGGGGAAGGAAATAGACATTGAAATTCAAAAGGTACAGAGAACTCCCCTCAGACATAATTTGAATTGATCTTTAGCACGACATATCATAGTGAAACTGGCAAAATATAAGGACAAAGAGAGAATTTTGAAAGCAGTTAGGGATAAAAAGGCCCTAACATAACAAAGGGAAACCTGTGAGGGTGGTGACAGATCTATCTACTGAAACTTGGCAGGTCAGAAAGGAATGGCAGGAAATCTTCAATGTGATACACACACACACAAAAATAGGCAGCCAAGAATC
This sequence comes from Crocuta crocuta, assembly GCF_008692635.1. Classification (NCBI taxonomy): domain Eukaryota; kingdom Metazoa; phylum Chordata; class Mammalia; order Carnivora; family Hyaenidae; genus Crocuta; species Crocuta crocuta. The sequence continues at coordinate 36,006 of NW_027530892.1, forward strand.
CTCTATCCAGCAAGCGTGTCATTCAGAATAGAAGGAGAGATAAAAGTTTTTCCAAATAATCAAAAATTGAAAGAATTCATCACCACTAAACCAGCCCTACAAGAAATCCAGAGGGGGACTCTCTGAGGGAAATGTTGCAAGGAATGCAAGGTACCAGATATACCACCACAAGCATGAATCTTACAAAGGACACGATGACTCTAAACCCATATTTTTCAATAATAAC
>NW_027530893.1:0-542 GCF_008692635.1 Crocuta crocuta
GAAGGCAAAGAGCTAAAAACTGGCAGATTTGACCGCGAGTTTGTGTTTTGGGTGACGAGACACAGAGGGACCTTGATTTCCTCACTCCAGCGGGCTCAGCGCGCTGGCAGACAAGGGCCCCCGCCCCGCCCAGGCTCCCCAGCCCGACCCAGAGGAGAAGGGAGCGGCGGCTTCTGGCTCCACCCCCAGAGCCAGGCTGAGGCTTGGAATTGCCCTGAGGGGGTTCACAGGGGATCGCCTGAGGCAATTTCAGCGGGGTGCTTGGCCTGGGATTTGAAGGCTGGGACTGGCCTGGGTTGAAAAGAGCAACAAACTTTGGCTGAGGCCCTGGCCCAGGAAGTTTACACGCCCATAAAAGCGAGGTNCGCCCCTCCCCCCCCCACAACCGCCAAGGCAGAACTCCCGCGCCTGACGCATTGGATCACACCACACCCATCCCTGCTTGAGAGCTGCCCTCCTCCCTTTTCCTTTTTGTTTTGTTTTGTTTTGTTTGTTTGTTTTTTTCTTTTTTTCCACAGAACACTGACCTGATTACCTCTGGT
>NW_027530894.1:0-3808 GCF_008692635.1 Crocuta crocuta
AAACTTGAGAACAAAGTTTTGATTTCTTTGACAACCTGGATTTATTTTTAGAGATATGAGAATGACTCACCTCTCCTGACATTTGTTTCTATAAAAACTAACTTGAAAATGTCACACTTCCAACTCTGTACAAAGAGCAAGAGAAAAGCTGCAAAAGCAAAGGAACCTGAAGAGGACTCCATTGAGAGTTGCTCTCATCCTGCCTTCTCTGCCCTCCCCCCCTTCTCTTCTGAGGTAGACCTGCTCCTCCTGACCGACCCCACAGAGCCACATCCTGCAGGTTTGTGGACCTAACAATGGATCTCAAAGACCAGGAAAGCACTTATACAAGTCAAAATAAAAATGAGCCCATGTTTGTGTCACAGCCTCTGCACATGAATTACTGACTACAATATTATTAACAGAGTATACACAGGGCTCACGGAAATATTAAAATGACTGTCTGAAGAACATACCACACAGAACATCGTTCCTAATATAATATTCAGTACCTTGCGCCTCCCTTTTATTTCATTTAAATCTCTCAGAGGAAGTTGACAGGCTTCAAGCAAAGAGGATAACAAAGGGTATGAGGCAACTGATAAGTATGTCATGAAAGATTTCCATATGAAGTGAAAAAGATAAAGGCTCCAAAGTGAATAGATAAAAAGGGTAAGGAGAAATGGACAAAAATGCGGTCATATTTTCAAATGCAAAGTTTATTATGATGCTACAACTGTAAAGATTTCCTTTGCCTTGGCAAAAATTTCTAATTTCCATGAGGTATTTCTAAAATGAAAAGAAAGAACTGTAGCAAAATTGGGAAAAAATGCAGTTTTAACAATGATCTTCTAAACGAGTATGTGTATGTGTATTTAAAATGTACTTACTTTTAATGTTTGTGAACTCCTGGATCGTTACATTAAAGAATTCAAGTTAGCCGTAACCAAAGGGTAGAAACAGAAATCTACTCTGGTTTAGGGTACCAAAAAGATATTATAGGAGCCAGTCGAGAGAGCAAGAGAATGGATTATGGCTGCCAGACAGAGGCAATAAAAGTCTGAAACTGCCAAGAAAGGTCTTCTCATACATCCAAATTAACTACAGAATAAGAGATAACTCATCTTGAGTTTTCACCTGGGAACAGTGACCCTACTAAGCAGCAAATAGACTTGAAACATATGCCAATCATTTATCATGTACTAAATGTCCATATCTAAATTTTATGAGGAAAACACAAAAGATTAACAAAGTGTGCCAGTTTTTTAAGGTATGCACAATCTAGAAATATTACAGATAGCCACTCTTCAAGGCTTGAAAGAGGTGAGGGCATTGTACATGCAGAAGAATATTAGGTAAGAGAAAGCCAGGGGGAATTTTAGAAAACCCAAGATGACCAGGGGACTATAATTGAATCCTGAGGACAAGTAAGAGAAGAAGGAATAGTATTAGAAGTGGGAAAATCAGTGTACCTGGGTACAGATGGACAGCATTACACTTTGAAATAAGCTGCATTTCAGTGTATTTAATGTTTCCAAAGATATTCACAAATTCTCAATAAATATTGTATGATAAGTGAGTGAATGAGTACGTTTATGGAAAAACAATAAGTGCACTGTGACATGTACTGTGTACATTTAAAGATGGTGGTGAAGGTGTGTGCAATCTGCCGCTGACAATTTACTTATTCCCAGCAGGGTCATAATGTCAGTATTAAAGTCTAAGATTCTATCTCACACTTAGGATGAGGAATTTCTTAAGTCCCTGTTTGCCCACATCTGACTCAAAAGGTCTTTTTTTCAGATCTCCTTTGTTCTTCATCTTAATTCTGCCCTTCCTTACTGTTCTTTGTCTCTATCTGCTTGATTTGTTCACTCATTTTTAGGCTGTGTCCAGCCTAACATGCTGTAGACATTGTCTTCACTCTCCCATCACCTCTCATGGTGCAGAAATTGGGTAGGGGAAATGCCACCACTGTTCTTGTACCCAGACTACAAGGACCCAGCCCTGAGAGTCTTATCTGGAAAAAGATTTCCTAAATTGGGCTAAGAGTGCACTCTACTAATGCTATGTCGAGTCAGTTAGAATAGAACGCTGGATTCCAGTTATGTTGACTCCATTAATTAATTCTGGATTCTATAATTCAGCTGTGAACAAGACAGATATAGTCTCTGCTCTCATGGAACTTACATTCCAATGAAGGAGAAGATGAAGGGCATGATAGTAAGCTTGGAGATGCTTGAAAGAAATCTTTAAAGGGTGGTAAGGTTCAGCAATGCTATGATCCCACTTATGTGTTAAGAGATTACTTGCTACTGTGCACAGGAGATGTGTTGGGGGGGCCATAAATAGACAGTAGGTGGTCAGTTAAGTGACATGAAAGAAGAGCAAAGTAGAAAACACAGCAGTTGGGACACAGAGTGGAGATGGACANTTAATATTATCACCAGTCAGTTTCCATCCAGCAAGTTTTTCAGTGTAAACCATTGTCCTAATATAAGTAAGCCAAACTCACATCTCTGTCATTTGGCAGTGCTTAGACTAGAAGTTTGTCCAAAACTGTGAACATACAGTACCCAGATTCAAGACCATCTGTTAGGTGGGATACATCTCATTCAGAAGCATATCATCTAGATTTAGTAGTGGCCAGATGCCAAACAAAGATGAGACAATTATAAACCAAAGGAAGCAGTTGGTGTTTCCCTGAAAGAGATGATTTTTGAAGAAAGGTCATAGCAATTTCTATTCTTTGAATTGTTTCTTCTAGTGGCTTAAAAAAAAAAAGTACGTGACTGTAGGAAGCTCTCTGAAATAGCTGGATGAATGACATCTGTCTTGGTCTATCAAAGTATTTGGCAGCCTGGTTGTCTTTTTACTTAAAAGGCAATGATCTCCAGGTCATTATTTCTCCTGAAAGATCATGATCAAATTTACAGATGACAGTACATGGGCCTCCATACTGAATCTCCATCCTCTGGGCTGTAAAGGGGCTACAGAAAAATTCCCTTGTGTACCCTGGGGATGTTGCATTTTGTCATGAGGTCCCCAAATATTAAATAGCTAAGGGAAGTTCTCTTCAGCTCACTTAATCTATGCTGTCGAAGCTATACATGATTTCTTTATTTGTCTCCTGAGAAGTTCCAAAGAATATAGATGAAATAAGAGAAAATGTACTCTCCTTCAGTTCAAGGGCCCTACTATACAAGTGATCTCCTTTTTTCTTTTTTTAATTATTTTGACAGTATTCAAAAAAGAAAACCAGGCAGGAAGGCAGTGATGCAAGTATTATGGTGATCATAGTGGAGAGAGATTACTTTGTGTGTATGTTTTTAAAATGTTTATTATTTATAATGGGGGTGGTGAGTGGGAGAGGGGCAGAGAGAGTGGGAGAGAGAATCCTAACCAGGCTGTACACTCAGTGTAGAGCCCAACATGGGGCTCAATCCTGACTGTGAGATAATGACCTGAGCTGAAATCAAGAGTTGGATGCTTAAGTGACTGAGCCACCCTGGTGCTCCAGAGACCACTTTGAAGGATTAGAGGGTGATAAGAATACTTCTATTACCAGAGTGTCTATTATGCACTAGGTTATATTAGATACTTTATACTTATTTTTCTACTTAAATTTCACAGTGACTCTTTANACTTCTATTACAGAGTGTCTATTATGCACTAGGTTATATTAGATACTTTATACTTATTTTTCTACTTAAATTTCACAGTGACTCTTTAAAATAATTGTTGCTCCTATTTTATAAAAGAGGAATCTAAGACTCAATCAATCTATGGATCTAAGATTAAAAGAAAATATTCTATTTGAGTCAAATGA
>NW_027530895.1:0-528 GCF_008692635.1 Crocuta crocuta
TGATGGAATAGGAAAAGATATTTGCAAATAACATATCAGATAAAGGGCTGGTACCCGAAATCTATAAGAAACTCACCAAACTCCACACCCGAAAAACAAATAATCCAGTGAAGAAATGGGCAGAAGACATGAACAGACACTTCTCCAAAGATGACATCCAGATGGCCAACAGACACATGAAACAATGCTCAATGTCCCTCATCATCAGGGAAATCAAAACCAGACTGAGATACCATCTCATGCCAGTCAGAGTGGCTAAAATGAACAAATCAGGAGACTCTAGATGCTGGTGAGGATGTGGAGAAACGGGCACCCTCCTACACTGTTGGTGGGTTGCACCAGCTTACATTCTGGAATGTAACTCTGGANAAACAGTGTGGAGATTCCTCAAAAAATTAACAATAGAACTCCCCTATGACCCAGCAATAGCACTGCTAGGAATTTACCCAAAGGACACGGGAGTGCTGATTCATAGGGGCACAAGTACCCCAATGTTCATAGCAGCACTCTTAACAATAGCCAAAACAT
>NW_027530896.1:0-168 GCF_008692635.1 Crocuta crocuta
AGCAATTATCAGGGAATACTATGAAAAGTTATATGTCAACAAACTGGACAACTTAGAAAAAATGGACAAATCCTAAACACACACTCACTACCAAAATTCACACGGGAAGAGATAGAAAATCTGAACAGACCCATAACAAGTGAAGAAATTGAATCAGTTATCAAAAAT
>NW_027530896.1:292-498 GCF_008692635.1 Crocuta crocuta
GGAAAGCTTCCGGACTCATTTTACAAAGCCAGCATCACTTTCATTCCCAAGCCAGAGAACTCAGCAAAAAAAGAGAACTACAGGCCAATATCCTTGATGAATATGGATGCAAAATCCTCAACAAGATACTTGAAGATCAAATTCAACAGCACATAAAAAGTATGATCCACCATGATCAAGTGGGATTCATTCCTGGGTTACAGGGC
>NW_027530897.1:0-884 GCF_008692635.1 Crocuta crocuta
CCTGTTCATTCTATTTCCAATTTTGCCTCACCCCGCCCTGTCTTCGCTCTTTCCCTATGCTCTTCAACCAGCACTGCATTCACATGGCTATTTAACTGTAGCTGAGAAATCAGGTTATATGCTTTAAACCGTTCTTTGTCCATCAGTTTTCTTCTTTTTTCCTTTTCTTTTCTCCTTTTTGACCCCTTTATGTATTTTATACTCTCTATTATTCGCCCTTCTTCCTCCGTCTTTTCTCTTAACTTTTTCATTTTCCCTCTCAGTTTGCATGTTAGTTGAATTAGTCTGTGCGTTTGTGTGCTCCTGCTCCCTGTGTGTTTGTCTGTCTGTTTTCTTTTCCAGGGCTACCTNCAAAAACAAGCCAGAGTACACAAGGTGGAGAGTCCCATATATCACTACGAGTAGGAAAATAAAATAACCAAGGTCCCAACAAGAGAGAAAAATAGATACCATTCAAAAAACACTCTCTAAAAGGATAGGCCCTGGCAGTCAAAGAATCTTCTTGGATACAGCAGCGCTCATAGGTACAGAGAGCATAACAGGTCATTAAAACTAACAAGAGCCGGAGAGCTAACTAAAATGACATAATGAAAGAGGTCTCCTCCAAAGAAACTCCAAGAAGAAATGACAGTTAATGAACTGCTCAAAACAGATATAAGCAGCATAAATGAACAAGATTTAAGAATAATAATCATAAAATTAATAGCTGGGCTTCACAAAAGCATAGGGGACATCACAGAAAATATGGCTACAGACAGAATTGAAAATAAAAATAGGCATGAAGAATTAAAAAATGCGATAAATGAGATACATAATAAATTAGAGGCCTCCAATGCACGGATTGAAGAGGCAGAAAGGAGAATAAGTGATTTAGAAGACACCAT
>NW_027530897.1:938-1123 GCF_008692635.1 Crocuta crocuta
GAAAGAAGAGTTCAAGAGCTCAGCGATATGGTCAAACGCAACAATATCCGTATCATAGGAATCCCAGAAGAAGAAGAGAGAGGGAAAGGTGCTGAACGAGTCCTGGAACAAATTATAGCAGAAAACTTCCCCAAGATGAAAAAGGAAGTAAATGTTGAAATACAAGAGGCTCAGAGGACTCCCCT
>NW_027530898.1:0-536 GCF_008692635.1 Crocuta crocuta
AAATTGAATCAGTTATCAAAAATCTACCAACAAATAAGAGCCCTGAGCCAAATGGCCTCCCTGGGGAATTCTACCAGACATTTGAAACAGAATTAATACCAATTCTTCTCAAGCTATTCCAAAAAATAGAAATTGAAGGAAAACTTCCGGACTCATTTTATAAAGTCAGCATCACTCTGATTCCCAAGCCAGACAGAGACCCAGCAAAAAAAGAGGACTACAGGCCACTATCCTTGATGCAAAAATCCTCAACAAGATACTTGCAAATCGAATGCAACAGCACATAAAGAATTATCCACCATGATCAACTTTCATGATCAAGTGGAATTCATTCCTGGGTTACAGGGCTGGTTCAATATTTGCATATCAATCAATGTGATACATCATATTAACAAAAGATAAAAACCATATGATCCTTTTGATAGATGCATNTCAATCAATGTGATACATCATATTAACAAAAGATAAAAACCATATGATCCTTTTGATAGATGCATTTGACAAAATACAGCATCCCTTCTTAATAAAGACCCTCG
>NW_027530899.1:0-4019 GCF_008692635.1 Crocuta crocuta
TGACCAGAAGAAAGCGTGGTTAGGGACGCGGGGATGTGCCTGCACGTCGGGCTCCCTGCGTGGGCAAAGCATGCCTGCAAACGGGATGCTCTGCCAGGAGGCCTGCACACAATATCCAAGTTTAATGGTCCGCTCGCAAACGAGGGAACATGCCCTCCTTAGAAGTAAGGAGNGGAATTGTGGGCAGGCCTCTTAGTAAACATGTTGTGGTCGCTTCCTCCCTTTCCTCCCCCCTGTCCTTGGAATGTGTTTGGCTTCTTGCCCTTATTTGGTAAAGTAATGCATCTTGTAGGTTTCAGTTTGTATCCAGTTACCGGGGTATAAAATAAGCCGCAAGAGGAGCTTGAGTAGAATTGTTCCTCCGGCCGGAGTTGTGTCTGTGTCTGTCCTTTGTGTGTGTCCTGTCTTTGTGTCATTTCGTTCGCAACATAAATCACATCTTCTTGATCCAATCGTCAGCTGACAGAAATTTAGGCTCTTTCCATGATTTGGCTATGTTGAAAGTGCTGCTATGAACATTGCAGTACATGTGCCCCTATGCATCAACCCTCCTGTATCCCTTGGGTAAATTCCTAGCAGTGCTATTGCTGGGTCATATGGGGAGTTCTATTGTTAAATTTTTGAGGAACCTCCACACAGTTTTCCAGAGGGTCTGCACCAGTTTGCATTCCCACCAACAGTGTAGGAGGGTGCCCATTTCTCCACATCCTCGGGAGCATGTATAGTCTCCTGACTTGTTCATTTCGGCCACTCTGACCAGTGTTAGGTGGTATCTCAGTGTGGTTTTGATCTGCATTTCCCTGATGCTGAGGGATGCTGAGCATCATTTCACGTGTCTGTTGGCCATCCGGATGTCCTCTTTGGAGAAGTGTCTATTCATATCTTCTGCCCATTTCTTCATTGGATTATTAGTTTTTTAGGTGTGGAGTTTGGTGAGTTCCTTATAGATTTTGGATACTAGCGCTTTATCTGATATGTCATTTGCAACTATCTTTTCAGATTCCTTCAGTTGCTATTAGTTTTATTGATTGTTTCCCTTGCCTTGCAGCAATTTTGTCTTCATGAGTTCCCAATAGTTCATTTTTGCTTTTGACCCTTGCTTTTTGAGATGTGTCGAGTAAGAAATTGCTGTGTTTGAGGTAAAGGAGGTTGTTTCCTACTTTCTCCTCTAGGGTTTGTGTTTTGTGTATTGTGTAAGAAACTGGTCTAGTTTCATTTTTCTGCATGTTGTCCACGTCTCCGAGCATCATCTGTTAAAGCGCCTGTCTTTTGGGGAGCCTGGGTGGCTCAATTGGTTAAGCATCCGACTTTGACTCAGGTCATGACTCAAGGTTCGTGGGTTTGAGCCCCGCGTCAGGCTCTGTTCTGACAGCCAGCTCAGAGCCTGGAGCCTGTTTCAGATTCTGTGTCTCCCTCTCTCTCTGACCCTCCCCTGCTCACGCTGTCTCTCTCTCTCACTCTCTCTCTCTCTCTCTCTCAGAAATAAATAAAACATAAAAAAAACTTGGCTGTCTTTTTTCCCTTTGATACTCTTTCCTGCTTTGTCAAAGATTAATAGGCCATACATTCATGATTCCAATTCTGAGTTCTCTATTCTATTCAATCTGTCTATGTGTCTGTTTTTCTGTCAATACCATCCTGTCTTGATTATTACAGCTTGGTGGTAGAGGCTAAAGTCTTGGACTGTGATGCCTCCCAATTTGGTTTTCTTCTTCGAAATTACTTTGGCTAGAGTGCTGGAAAGATGGCGAAAAAATAGGGAGCTCTGTGCATTTCACTTGCACCATCTCTCAAACAGAGAATACCTGATATCATAGGACACTGAGCCACAGGAGTTTTGGAAGAGAAAGACACAGAATAAACTGGGAAGGAAACCTCTTAAGTGTGTGAGTGCGAACTGGGGAAGATTAAAGTAGGAGGAGACCTGGAGATATAGAGGGAGGGGACAGAACCTGGCTTATATGCAGCTGTGGTGTGTGATGAGCCAAGGTGAGCTGTGGTGAGCCCTGGAGAGTTGAGGAGAAAGGAAAGAGAAGCTGAGATTGCTCACAGAACCGTCCCTGGAGAAGAGAAAAACCTCGGCTTGGAAAGAGTGTTTTTTAGTTCTGGCTGGGGTGCTGACTTTCAACTAGGTGCCCAAGGTCCCAGAGGGCTCCAGGAAAAACTGCTCTGCTGCGCTCCTGGCACCATCCCATCCAGCAGCGCGGATGCTCCAGGCTTAAGGCTGCTTTCCCCAGGATTGAGGCGTGGGAACTCAGAGGCGGTGGGCGGAGGCTGAATTCCCAGGACACGGGGCTCAGAAGCCTGGGATCTCTGGTTGTATCTCTACTTGACCCCAGTGGATCTGACGCTGTGACACCTCACCCCCCACTCGACCCCTGGCAGCAGGGAGGCAGCGACCTGCGGGACTGTTTCTGGCGGTATAAACAAAGCCTGCAGACTGGGACCTGGAAATGGGGCAGGGCCTGGGGCATAAAACTCAGCCCACCTTGGCTACTTCCTCAGCACCGGGAGATCAGACCCAAAGGAGTGATTTGCAATGCTTGTTTGAGAAGGGACTGAGGTGACGACATTTTTCTCCCAACAACCACCAAGGTGGGGCCTAGGGAGCAGCCAGTAGGACACAGTGGAGTACAGACCTGCCTACTCCAAACCATGCCCATCCCCACCAGAGAGCTTTTTTTTTTTTTTTTACCTAAGCCTGGTGAAAGACAAATATGGATGCACTGCCATGATTAATCCTATATAATTCTTTGTATTCAGAAATAATCTCCCTTTTCTCATTCGTAACCCTCCACTCTGCTGGTCAGGGAACTCTGGTCACTGGTTGGCTTAAACCGTCACATTTAATCCATTCACTAGATGTACTCTCTACACCTCCGCTGCTAACTTTTTCTCTCTCTCTTACTGGAATAATAAGACTATATATTTTTTCTGGATACATCTTCGTCCCTTTTTCTTCACATCTAAACATTTTCTACGAATTCTAACACTAAATCAAGCCTCTTGGTATCTCTGCCTGGTCATTTCATTTCCAATTTTGCTTCCTCACTACCCTGTCATTTCTCTCTTTGTATATGCTCTTCCATCCACACTGCATACACCTGACTCTATTTGTAGCTGGGAATTCTGGTTTTATGCCTTTATACTGTCCTTTGTCTTTTGGGTGTTTTCTTTTTTCTTTTCATTTCTTCTTTTTTCAATTTTTTATTAATTTTGTGGGAGCCCGACAGTGACCACAAGAAAGCGTGGTTAGGGACGCGGGGAAGTGCCTGCACATGGGGCTCCCTGCGTGGGCAAAGCATGCCTGCAAACGGGGTGCTCTGCCAGGAGGCCTGCACACAATATCCAAGTTTAATGGTCCGCTCGCAAACGAGGGAACATGCCCTCCTTAGAAGTAAGGAGAAGGCTGGAATTGTGAGCAGGCCTCTTAGTAAACATGTTGTGGTCGCTTCCTCCCTTTGCTTCCACCTGTCCTTGACATGTGTTTAGCTACTTGCCCTTAATTGGTAAAGGAATGCATCTTATAAATTTCAGTTTGTATCCAGTTACTGGGGTATAAAATAAACCGCAAGAGGGGCTTGCGTAGAATTGTTCCTCCGGCCGGAGTTGTGTCTGTGTCTGTCCTTTGTGTGTGTCCTGTCTTTCTGTCATTTGGTTCGCAACATCTGGCGCCCAACGTGAGGCAAGAATCAGAGGGTGAACAAAACCGAAAGGGTGAGTACCCCTTGGGGATTGTAGGTCCAAGGCAGGGGAACTTTCGGGAAAATTATGGGGAATTCCCCATCAGCAAAGGCACAATACGTGGAGCTAGTCAAAGGACTTCTCCACTCCATCGGAGTGAAGGCATCTAGTCGCCGTTTATCTGAGTTATTTCGCCTTGTGGAGCAGCATTGTTATGGGTTTAANCGATGGAAGAGAGATAATTTCAAGCCTTAAGCGAACAGGCTCAATTTTCCTACCAGGATTTATAGCAGGTGCGCCAGGTATTTCTTAGGGTTTGGCGCCGTGTTGTACCT
>NW_027530900.1:0-532 GCF_008692635.1 Crocuta crocuta
TTTTGAGTTTATTTTTGTGTATGGTGTAAGAAAGTGGTACAGGTTATTTTTCTACGTGTTGCTGTCCAGTTTTTCCAGCACCATTTGCTGAAGAGGCTGTCTTTATTTCATTGGCTATTCTTTCCTGCTTTGTCAAAGATTAGTTGGCCATACATTTGTGGGTCTGGTTCTGGGTGTTCTATCTGCTCCATTGATTTGAGTGTCTGTTTTTGTCCCAGTACCAAATTGTCTTGATGACTACAGCTTTGTAATACACTTAAAGTCCAGAATTGTGATGCCTCCCAGCTTTGGTTTTCTTTTTCAGGGTTGCTTTGGCTATTTGGGGTCTTTTCTGGTTCCATACAAATNATTTTAGGATTATTTGTTCTAGCTCTGTGCAGAATGCTGGTGTTATTTTGATAGGGATTGCATTGAATATGTAGATTGCTTTGGGTAATATTGACATTTTAACAATATTCTTCCAATCCAGGAGCAAGGAATATTTTACTTTTTTGTGTGTGTGTCTTCAATTTCTTTCATAAGCTTTCTATAG
>NW_027530901.1:0-3707 GCF_008692635.1 Crocuta crocuta
CCAAAATAGCCAAAGCAAACTTGAAACAGAAAAGCAAAGCTAAAAGTGGAAGCATCGCAATTCTAGACATTCAATTATATTTCAAAGCTGCAGTGATGAAGGCAGTAGGGTACTGCACAAAAATACAGATATAAATCAACGTAACAGAACACAAAACACACAACTCGATCCAAAACTAGATTGTCAATTGATCTTCAGCAAAGCAGGAAAGAATATCCAATGGCAGAAAGGTAAACAAATTGGAATGGGAAAACTGGACAGCTAGATGGAAAAGCACGAAAATGGACACCATAAAATTTCTGAGAGCACAGGCCTAGTAAACTTTTACACATTAGCCACAGATATTTCTTATTAGATGTCTTCTGAGGCTAGGAAACAAAAGGGAAATTCATCAATAAAGAGCTTTGGTGCGGAAAAAGAGAAAATAAACAAAACTAAAAGGTACCGTACCTACCGAATGAGAGAAGATACTTGCAAAAGACGTATCTGATAAAGTTTAGTATCCAAATATATGAAAACCTAACCAAACTCAAGCTGTAAAAAAAAAAAAAAAAAAAAAAAAGGTTAAAAAAATAGGCAGAAGACACGAACAACAGGAATTTCAAAGATACCCAGAGGGCTTAACAACATAAAAAGTGTCCAATATCAAATCATCACAGAAACATAAATCAATATACGCAAATCAATGATATCCCCTCACACCTCAGAATGGCTAAAGTCAACGACGTAAGAAACAACAGATGTTGGTCAGGATGTAGAGAAAGGAAACTTCTACACTGTTAGTAGCAATGCAAACCGGTGCAACCACTATGAAAGACAGTATGGAGGCTCCTCAAAAGCTGTAAATGGAACAAACTTGATCTCAGGCAATCACACCACTAGGTACTTACCCAAAGAATACAAAACTACTAATTAAAAAGAAGGAGCTACGAGAAAGCTGTGCTTTCCTGGTCCCTAAAATACAGCTATACTGAGGTCCAATCACTTGGAACACTGAGGAAATCTATTTGTGGAGTAGCAGAAGGAATTCCACCGTTGCAAGGAAATAGATGGAAGGTGTGAGATGTGTGGATGTGAACTGGGGAAGAGAAAAATGACAGAGCCTCAGAGGGGAGAGAACCCTTTCCAAGGAAACGCGGAGAAGGGGAGAAAAACTGTGGCATAGGTTCACACAAGAGAGAAACCTCTCTGAACCATGGACTTGAGAGCAAGAAGTAGCGAGTACCCCAGGTTACTTTTTGCAAACAGCATTTGGAGCTCAAACTCTGGAGATTTTGGAAGTATGCGACCTTTTCTGGGGCAGAGTTGTGGCATGTGCTCCTAGGGAGGAGGGAGCTGACTCAGACTGGTGATAGAGATCTCTGGGGCATAAGGGAGACACCATTCCTCTTCCCAGAGTACATCTGGAACAAGGTACGTTACTTCCACAAGGAGAGANACCTAGCCTGGAAAAAAAATTCTATACCTGACATGCAAAACTGACTGTATACAGCCACAATGATGACTGAAGAATAGGGAAAATAAGCAAAATGGAAGATAAAATTATGGAAAATAATGAAACTGAAAAAAAAAAGGAAAGGAAATTAATAGACCCAGAGGGGAGAATCAGAGACCTATGTGATTTCATGATACAAAATGATATCCACATTCTAAGAGTCCCAGAAAAAAAAAAGAAGAGTGGGAAAAGAAGGGCAGAGGTTTCTTTGAACAAATTATAGCTGACTATTTCCCTAATCTGGGGATGGAAACCAGCATTCAGTTCCAACAGGCACAGAGAACTCCCTTCAAAATCAACAAAAACAAATCAACACCATGATAGATCATAGTGAATTTGGAAAATACAAGATAAAGAGAAAATTCTGAAAGCAGCTTGGGACAAAATAAGCCTTAGTCTAGAAGGACAGACATAATGTCAACAGCAGTCCTGACCACAAAACCTTGGCAAGCCAGAAGGAGTGGCAGGAAGTACTCAATGTGCTGAATAGGAAAACTATGCAGCTGAGACTTCTTAATCCAGCCATGATTTCATTCCGAATAGAAGAAGAGATAAAGACTTTCCCAGACAAACTAAAAGTAAAGCAGTTTGTGACAAATATTGTGACACTGCAAGAAATATTAAGAAGGACTCTTTGGGAAGAAAATAACAAAGGACTAAAAAACATCACCAGACACGCAAGACACAATGGTGCTAAATTCATATCTTTCAATGATCACGCTGAATGTAAATGGACTAAATGCTCCAATTAAGACACACAATACGAAAATAGATTAAAAAAAAACAAGATCCACTGATATGCTGCCTACACATTCATTTCAGACCTAAAGACACCTGTATATTGAAAGTAAGGGAATGGAAAACCATCTATCATTCCAACAAACATCAAAAGAAGGCCAGAATGGCCATGCTTATTTCAGACAAACAGGACTTTAAGACAAAGTCTGACACAAGAGNAGTCATAAGACTACTAGCTGAGCTTGAAAAATCATAACCAGAGAAAATGTTGCTGCAGAGATCAAAGACCTAAGAGCTACGTAGCCTGGAAAAAAAATTCTATACCTGACATGCAAAACTGACTGTATACAGCCACAATGGTGACTGAAGAATAGGGAAAATAAGTAAAATAGAAGATAAAATTATGGAAAATAATGAAGCTGAAGAAAAAAAAAAAAGGAAAGGAAATTAATAGACGCGGAGGGGAGAATCAGAGACCTATGTGATTTCATGAAACAAAATGATATCCACATCCTAAGAGTCCCAGAAAAGAAGAGTGGGGAAAAGAAGGGCAGAGGTTTCTTTGAACAAATTATAGCTGACTATTTCCCTAATCTGGGGATGGAAACCAGCATTCAGTTCCAACAGGCACAGAGAACTCCCTTCAAAATCAACAAAAACAAATCAACAGCATGATAGATCATAGTGAATTTGGAAAATACAAGATAAAGAGAAAATTCTGAAAGCAGCTTGGGACAAAATAAGCCTTAGTCTAGAAGGACAGACATAATGACATAATGTCAACAGCAGTCCTGACCACAAAACCTTGGCAAGCTAGAAGGAGTGGCAGGAAATACTCAATGTGCTGAACAGGAAAACTATGCAGCTGAGACTTCTTAATCCAGCCATGATTTCATTCAGAATAGAAGAAGAGATAAAGACTTTCCCCGACAAACTAAAAGTAAAGCAGTTTGTGACAAATATTGTGACACTGCAAGAAATATTAAGAAGGACTCTTTGGGAAGAAAATAACAAAGGACTAAAAAACATCACCAGACACGCAAGACACAATGGTGCTAAATTCATATCTTTCAATGATCACGCTGAATGTAAATGGACTAAATGCTCCAATTAAGACACAGAATACGAAAATAGATTAAAAAAACAAGATCCACTGATATGCTGCCTACACATTCATTTTAGACCTAAAGACACCTGCAGATTGAAAGTAAGGGAATGGAAAACCATCTATCATTCTAACAAACATCAAAAGNAAACTATGCAGCTGAGACTTCTTAATCCAGCCATGATTTCATTCCGAATAGAAGAAGAGATAAAGACTTTCCCAGAAAACTCAAAGTAAAGCAGTTTGTGACAAATACTGTGACACTGCAAGGAATATTAAGAAGAAAAAACAAAGGGAGAAGAAAAAACAAAAGACTAAAAAACGTCACCAGACACGCAAGACACAATGGTGCTAAATTCATATCTTTCA
>NW_027530902.1:0-633 GCF_008692635.1 Crocuta crocuta
TCTCAAAATAAGTAAGTAAATTAAAAATCAATGAATCAATCAATCAAATGGGAGGCTCTAATGGTGGGGATCCTCTCTCTTTCATCTGGGACCATCCAGTATACAAATTCTAGTATGTTTGTAAGCTTCTCTTACTTAGGGGGGGTCTTAGCTCATCTTTCATTTTAGCATACTAGAAAAGAACTGAAGTTGAAATAATCAAGTGAATAACGTAAATTTTATAAAACTATACAAGTTTTAATGAGCTTGTAAGTGGTTTAGAAAAGGAGCTTGAGATTAGATTGCACTACCACTAGTATTGGGATCTCAGGTATATAATCATACATGTCTTTGTTTCAATCTCTATAAATGGTGATATTTACAGTACCTACCTCAGANCTACCACTAGTATTGGGATCTCAGGTATATAATCATACATGTCTTTGTTTCAATCTCTATAAATGGTGATATTTACAGTACCTACCTCAGAGGGTTGTTGTAAGCTTTGAGTTTATTCATGTAAATGCTTAAAATAAAGTCTAAAGTATAGTGAAAATGAAATGAATGATAGCTAATATTATTGCTGTTCTTTTTAAAAAATTTTTTTTCTTTTCTTTTTTTTTTTTAATGTTTTATTTATTTCCAGGAGAGAGA
>NW_027530903.1:0-1064 GCF_008692635.1 Crocuta crocuta
TTTTAACAATATTTATTCTTCCAATCCACGAGCATGGAATATTTTTCCATTTCCTTGTGTTTTTTTCAATTTCCTTCATAAGTTTTCTATAGTTTTCATCATACATATCTCTTATATCTTTGGTTAGGTTTCTTCCTAGGTATTTTATGGTTTTTTGTGAATGGGATCAGTTTCTTGATTTCTCTTTCTGTTGCTTCATTATTGGTGTATAAAAATGCAACCGATTTCTGTACGTTGATTTTGTACCCTGCAACTTTGCTGAATTCATGGATAAGGGCTAGTAGGCAACTTGCTGAATACATGGATCCATGAATCAGGTCTAGGAGTCTGTCTAAAGTATCATGTCGTCTGCAAAAATTGAAAGTTTGACTTCTTCTTTGCCAATTCTTATGCCTTTTATTTCCTTTTGTTGTCTGATTGCTGATGCTGGGACTTCCAGCACTATGTTAACAACAGTGGTGACAGTGGACATCTCTGTTGTGTTCCTGATCTCAGGGAGAAATTTCTCAGTTTTTCCCCATTGAGGATGTTAGCTGAGGACTTCTCATAAATGGCTTTTATGATGTTTAAGCAAGTTCCTTCTATCCCGACTTGTTCGAGAGTCTTTATTAAGAAAGTATGCTGTATTTTGTCAGATGCTTTTTATGCATCTATTGACAGGATCATATGGTTTTTATCTTTTTGTTGTTGTTGTTAATGTGATGTATCACACTGATTGATTTGCAAATACTTAAATAGCCCTGTAACACAGGAATGAATCCCACTTGATCATGGTGGATAATTCTTTTTCTGTGCTGTTGAATTTGATTTGCAAGTATCTTGTTGAGGACTTTTGCATCCATATTCAATATTCATCAAGGATATTTGCCTGTAGTTCTTTTTTTTTTTTTTTTTNTTTGATACTTGATTCAATTTCTTCACTAGTTATGGGTCTGTTCAGATTTTCTATCTCTTCCCATTTGAATTTTTGTACTGCATGCGTGATTAGGAATTTGTCCATTTCTTATAAGTTTTCCAGTTTGGCATATAACTTTTCATAGTATTTCCTGATAATTGCTTGTATT
>NW_027530904.1:0-514 GCF_008692635.1 Crocuta crocuta
TTCTCTCTGCCCCAACCTGTTTTTTTCTTGTCTTTCTCTCCTCTTTTGTCTTGCTATTGTCTGTCTGTCTCTCTCTCTGTGTCTCTCTCATGGTCCCTCTCTGTGTCTGACTGTCTGTCTTCCTCTCTGCTTTCCTGTGTCACAGTCCCTTTCATTGTCACCCTCACATGGCGTGTCCCTGATGGTCTTTATTTCCTCTTATGTTTGAGGCGTGAGGTTGTCTTGGTCGAGCTGGGCCAGCAGGGTTGCTGTGTGTGTGTGTGTGTGCACGCACGTGNCGTGTGTAAGGGCCAGGGGCTGGGTGCGGGCATTCAGAACAGGAGGGGCGTGGATGAAGGCAGGACTTGACCCTGGGTGACATGGAGTGTATGCTGAGCCCCACTGTGTGCGGAGTCCCCCCCACCCATGCACAGGTGGCTCCAGGAGGAGGCTCCGGATGGGGGAGAGCCTGAGAGGGGAGCTGGGGTCAGAGTAGCGTCGAGCTGGGAGTCCAGCTGCCCCAGCTGTGTGACCC
>NW_027530905.1:0-9844 GCF_008692635.1 Crocuta crocuta
CTGCCCACCTGACTGAGCCACACAGGTGCCCTGGAACACATGACTTTTGATTTTGGGGTTGTGAGACTAAGCCCCACTTTGGGTGTGAGATGACTGAAAAAAAAATGGAGATAATTAATATATTGTATAGAAAAATACCAAAGTAAACATCAAAAATAATGCATGATTCTTCGAAAATTTACAAAATTTTAGCTGTATGAACCAAAAGAAAAAAAAAAGAAGGCTCAAAATATCAATATCAGCAAGGAGAGTGGGTAAATTACTATAAGTTGTATAAAAATAAAATAATTGTGAATTGAATATGAATATTCAAACATCAAAAATTGAGTATCCATAAATGAATGTCAAATTTTCATAAATATGCACACACACAAGACTGCGTCAGTAAATGATGCTAAGAAAAGTTGACAGTTTGATGTAAAAGAAACTGGACTGTTTTCTTACACCATACACAAACATAAACCCAAAATGGATTAGAAAAAAACCTAGGCGGTAATTTCAGTGACATCAGCCATAGAAACTTATGATTCTTATGGCAAGGGAACTAAAAATACAAATTAAACTGTTGGAAATACAGCAAAAATGTGTTTATTAATGCATCGTGAAAGAAACTATCATCAAAATAAAAAGGCAATCTTCTTAATGGAAGAAAATATTTGCAAATGATATATCCAATAAAAGGATAATAACCGAAATATATACAGAACATATATACGAGACATAATATTAAAAAAGTCTGAATACATACATTTGTTAGCCCACTGAACTGATCTTTAACCCAGCTATGAAAACATCTACACAAATTATTAGAACTCCTTTCTAAACTTTGGCAGAAAGCCATGCTGAGCTATTGGTGATTTAACTTACAGTATTAAAGTCTCAGTGGACATTCCCAAGTGAACACACACACAAAAACACCAAGTGTTATCGTTAATCTCCAAAGATGTCCTGAAATCATGATTGCTGCTGAGTCTTTCTGGAGTTATCTAAAATGTCAAGTACAGGGATGAGCAATATGTATAAACATTGGTTTGAAAAATACTCAAAGACGTCTATTCAGAAAAGTGACTGTGTTTATATGAAGACAGGAGGACCCATGTCAGCTCTTCAGACCTGTAAGTCTGTAAGTGTGTGAGATAAAAGGTACATGTGCAATAGTAGTTTTATTTTTAGTATTCATTTAAAAGTTGAGAAAGTTAGAGACGCCTGGGTGGCTTAGTCGGTTAAGCGTCCGACTTTCTCTTAGGTCATGATCTCGCGGTTTGTAGGTTCGAGCCCCGCGTCAGACTCTGTGCTGATTGCCAGCTCAGAGCCTGGAGCCTGTTTCAGTCTGTGACTCCCTCTCTCTCTGACTCTCCCCTGCTCACGCTGTCTCTCTCTCTCTCTCCTAGAAATAAATAAAAATATTTAAAAAAAAGTTGAGAAAGTTAAACACTTCTGTAAATGCTTAAGATAATTTTGATTAGAATGAATAAAAAAATACTTTTAGTAAGGTATTAGGATAAGCAGTTGATAGATTAAATCACCTAATTTTGGAATTTCAAAGGAAAATTGTATTTGACTATAGTTGATTTAAGAGATATTATATATTTTATATATTTAATATACTTTGGTTTATTTATTTTATATATAATTAAAAGAAAAGTAAATAGATTGCTTATACATTTGTATACTTAAAAAAGTAAAAATATATTTAAGCCTAAAACATAAAACATCTTTTTTTCTGGGGAAAAAATGGTGACATTCCTAATAATCTATTGTGAAATGGTAGTAGAATATGGTGGAATTGATATTGAAATCAATGGCTGATATTATCTATGAGCATCTATGAACTTTTTTTGGGTCTATGGAAAATAAAACTACATTCTACATTAAATTCATGAAAATATGGCCACTTTAAAAATAATAATAAATCCCTGCGGAAAAATACATACTAAATACTTATATGAATGCAAATGGGCCTGCAAGTGTGAGAACTTGTCTGAACCAAGACATTTTTAGAAACATAATTGAATTAGAAAGATATATATTATCCATTGAGAAAGGAAATGTACATTGTGTCTAGAGTCTATAATACACTCCCTGCCGATGGGGGAGATTAGAGATAAATAAAGAATGTTTCAGGGGCGCCTGGGTGGCTCAGTTGGTTAAGCGTCCGACTTCGGCTCAGGTGGTGATCTTATGGTTTATGTATTCGAGCCCCGTGTCGGGCTCTGTGCTGACAGCTAGTTCAGAGCCTGGAGCCTGTTTCAGATTCTGTGTCTCCCTCTCTCCGTGATCCTCCCCTGCTCATGCTGTCTCTCTCTCTCTCTCAGAAATAAATAAAACATTAAAAAAATGCTTTAGTATAGTGTATGTAACATAGATTTTATTCTCGAAGAGTAGAGCCGTTTTCATGCGTGCGTATGATGTGATCACGTAGATGATCTTATAGAGTTAATTCTTTTGGCATTATATTTTATTGACTGGATTCATATCATTCCAGATTTAAGGTTGTTAGTTTAGGAAATAAGTGATATAATCTCTGTTAAGAGTTGGCCAAGTTTAGAATTAGAAGATTTTAAGTGGAATTGGAGTGAGAATTAGAAAGTGTTAATGGGTTACCTGGGTGGCTCATCAGTTAAGCATCTGGCTTTTGATTTAGGCTCAGGTCATGATCTCATGGTTCATGGGTCAAGCCCTGTGCGTGCTTCATGCTAACAGAATAGAATCTAAGATTCTCTGTCTCCCTTCCACTCTGCTCCTCCTCTGCTCACACTCTCTCACTCTTTCTCAAAAATAAACAAATAATAAATAAATAAATAAATAAATAAATAAATAAAAAGTGGCGTTGGAGGTAGTTATATACAAACTCTCTGGATTGGAAGTAAATGAGGATCTTTGTAAGAGACAAGTGCGTCATATTTTGAAAGGCTTTAGAAGGGCTCACATGAAATTCAAAGAATAATGCTAACATGTAGGGATCCACATCATCAATAGCATTTCTTTTTCCTTCCCTGGATTTAGGTTAGGGAGTTATTTTACTAATGAGTACAAGGTGGTTAAATGATCCCCATGGTAAACTTATTATTGCTTATGCACATTTATTCTTTATATGAACCCGGCATTTCTAATTCAAGGATTTCTTGCCTAGATTTTATTCAAAAGTATCAGAATTTACAATAAAAGTCAAATAGTAATGACTAAATATATCTGTCTATGGAGACAGTAATGTAATTTCTAATGTAAATGACACGTATTGGAAATAATTCAGGTATTCATGTGTAGAGTGAACGGGTTATGATTATTTTTAACACAAATTTATTCAATTGTCCTACTTTCTGTGTTTAACTTTGCATTAAAAAATCTTTGCATAGCATTGTTTACAGTTAAATAATAATCATATCTCTGTTAGCATCCCAGAATGTTTGTTTGTTTGTAAATCAAATAATGCACTGAAAATTTTGGGAACAATGTCACTGAGAAATCTAAGAATGAGAGGTGTGTGGATAAAAGTAATATGATGGTAACTATGTTGATTTTAGTGTCAATGGTGATGATGAAGACGCTACAAAATGTCCCAGCCACTGCACACTGTTCACTCATGTAGCTCACATTTCTAATATCCTGTATAAGTTATCCCATTCTATCTTGTAATAACTCTTAATTTTCCTCTGGATTTACGATTCTTATTAAAATAATCACTACAATCAAAGTACTAATTAACAAATCCATCAACTCTCTTACAGTTTTACAGTTTTGGCTTGTGAGAATTCTACCACCTTGTGAGATCTACTCTAATAGAAGTTTTCAAATATACAATGTTATTAACTATATTTAAATTGGTGTACAACAGATCTGCAGAACTTATTCATCATGTATAATGGACACCGTAGGATCTGACCCACTGCTTCCCATTTCTCTCTCTCTTTAGCTGCTGACAACTACGATGCTCGATGCTGCTCTCTAATTCTGAAGGTTGACCACTTCAAAGTCCACATGTCATTGTACTTAAACAGTGTCTTTCTGTGTGTGCTTAACTTCACTTAGCTTGATGTCCTCCAGATTAATCCAGGTTGCTATTGTTCCATGAATATATGTATACGCGAAATGTGTATATTTCTATATGCATACAAATACATATTGACATTTTTCATTTTGGTAATGTGATAAACATATATATGCGTGTGTATGTATATATATATGAACTATATATATATATTATAGTTCATTTATCCATTTATTTTTCAATGGACATATAAAGTTACGTCCATACATTATATTATGAATAACACTGCAATAATGGTTATAGGAAAGCTAGTATCTCTTCCAGTAACTGATTTCATTTCATTTCAATTCATTCAGGTATATCTTCAGAAGTGGAATTGCTGGATCATATCGTAGCTTCTAGACTATTTTCCATAATGGTCTTACTAATTTATATTCCCATCAATAAGGCTCAAGTGTTCTCTTTTCTCCACATTCCCTATTATTTCTTTACTTTGCCTAGAGCCTTTCTAAATAGTGTGAAATCATATCTCATTGTGATTTTGTCTTGCTCTTCTCAGGAGGTACAATTTCAGAGGGTTTATTAATCCAAGCTTTATTAATCCAAGTTTACATTTCTAGTAAGTGGCAGAACTAGAATCGGATCTAGCATTGGCTCCAAACTGTCTGCAGCATGTTTTTACAGTAAAGCAAAATAAACATATCTTTAGTCTGAATCCAAATTCAAAGTATGTATTGATAAATCATACATGTCTCAAAATATCTTTCTACCTATTATCCCATTTGTCTATCAGTGTTGGATTACCATTGTGGAATTTCATGAAAGTATATATATAACCATTCATTTGTATGCACATTCAAGTACTGTGCATTTTGAATCTCTTTGTACAATAAAATCATCACGGATCACAAAGTCTATAATATTCTAAACAACTAAAAATACACATTGATTCAATATTTACTAAGAGCATTAATTCCTGTGTCACTACAGTATTATGAATTATATATTTTTTGTTCCTTTTTGGTACAATCTGTTGTGAAAAGATTAGGAGGGATGAAAATATCATATATAACACCAAGCAGAAATACTGTAGAGAACTAACTATGTTTGACTAGACTCCAGAGGACTCTCTCCTCTTAGTTATCTGATTCAGTCTATGAAAGCCAATTCACAATCATGTAAATTCTACGTAAATGATAGGAATGCAAAAACAATTATCATCTATGGACAAGAAGATAAAAATATACCCAATTTTTAAAAAAAATTTAATGTTTTATTTATTTCTGAGAGAGAGAGACAGGGTGAGCAGGGGAGGATCAGAGAGAGGGGGAAATACAGAATCTGAAGCAGGCTCCAGGATCTTGAGCTAGCCATCAGCACAAAGCCCGATGCAGAGCTATAAACCATGAACTGTGAGATCATGACCTGAACCAAAGTCGGACGCTTAACCAACTGAGCCACCCAGGCAACCAAAAGTATACCCAAATTTTTAAAGAACTAAGGTAGACTTTGAGGAGCAAATATGTTCAGGTTGTCCCGGGTTGGGGGGGGATCTGATCTTTTATAGAACTCTTTCCTTACTGGTGAGGTAAGGAAGTTCCCTTTTGATGAAGTTCAGCACTCAAAACTATTCCACGGTACTTGAGAAGAAAAGAAGCAACCCACACTTATATGAAAACTGGTGCAGATTTTTTTTTTACATTCAAATTCTTTTAAAACTTTAGTTTGATTCTTTATAAAATTTTCAGCAAAGCAATGGAAAGCTTCTTTGGGAAATGTATATTCTTGCTGCAGCTATACAAATAAACAGACCAAATCTAATGTGATCAGACTATTTAATGATCTAAAAGATCTTTTATCAAGATTAGTTTGCTTTAGAAAAAATTCTACATTGTCTAGTATCTAGAAGACACCTTTCCAGATCTGCCACTGGATCACTCTATAGTTTAAAAAAACGTACTTCTAATCACTTGGAATCCATGTTTCATCTTTATAATTATGAAGCTATATTGAAAACTATTTATTCTGTAAATATATGAATCATTAAAGTGAGATGCTTTTCAGATTTTGTTAGCAAATGAATAGGAACATCGGAAGCATGAGAAAAAGAATAAATCCAAGCAAAATAATGCTTATTAAATTAATAATTAAATTAAAGTGATAATATGCAATTTATTTTTAAACTGGGCATAAATAAGAAAATTTTCCTCACCATGATATAAGAATGAACTGAACATACACCTTTACAACTTGATGTATATGGGAGATAATACAGAAGAGGGTGTTTCTTTGTAACCAAAATCACCTAAGGACATTTTTATATAAGGGAAGCCATGGATTAGAGTTCATTTAGACGATCTGGGAGTGCTGTGTGTATTCTCCACATCATTGTTTAAAGATAAGGAAATGTTATTGATTATTATTATTGACTATTAAAATTATTGATTCTTATTATTGACTAAAAGGAAAGACATTGAAATGAACAAAATATAGGCACTAAACAAATTCACCTGGGAATCATGGAACTTATATATATTCTTGACTCTCATCTATAGTAAATTTTTAATTTAATAGCTTTTATACTTTTCATCTCTCTCTTACTTTTGAGCAGTTAAAAATAACAACTTTTATTTCATAATTGTTACCTAAAGTTTTGGTGATAAGATTAAAATTAAGTAAAAATTGACATATAAATATCTTTGTCTATCTACCAAGCATCTAAATTCAGGCTTCAGAAAATCCAAAGAATCACTTAAATCTCTGAAACTTGATTTATCATGTGCAAACATCCATAGCCATATGTATGGTTATCTCAACCTCAAGAGTTGATTAAAGGATTAAAGTACATTTATTCTTGGCACAAATCTTGACACATGTTAGGTCCTAACCCTAACTGAAAATATATAGTTCTATCTTCTCTGCCATGTATAGACCTTGTTTGGGTTCAAACCTCAGTACTCCACCTAAGAATCCATCTCTTTTCCCTTTTTCTCCATTGTACATTGCCAGTAATGCTGATGCCCTAACCAAAGTTTTAGTCCAATTTAAAAGATTGAATCCGGTGCAATTCTTTTGCAAATGGTATGTAAATAGATTAGTTTTCATGATTACCCTAGGTAAAATCAAAATAAAAGGTAAATAATCTAATTATTTTTACATAAAAATATAGTTCTTTACTTTAGATCTTGAAACAGATATTTAATAGCTATGGTGACTTTCTTGTTAGATGCAAAACTTCTTTCAGTGCTATCACATGGCAGTCAGTTAGCATGTAAGAACAGAGGAATATAGATAATCAAAATCGCTGCATTAGCAGCCATGTGACATGGCCTCAGAGAACAAATCTGATTTCTCATTTATTATTTCCGTTCTGTTTTGTTTTTTTCCTCAGGATTATACAGAAATAATACTAACTACCTCATGGAGTTTTTGTCAAGCTGGTCCTGTCTAAAATACAAATGATAGAAATAGTAAGAATGGTAACCTCCTTGGTAATTACATTATTACATTTTCTATTTTGTTGATAATTGAAACGGCTTATACAAATGATATCTTATGATCTCAGTCTAATATGCTCTCTTCATGCCTATCCGAATGACAACTTATAAAGGAAACTAGCTTTTCCAGTATTTCCTTTGCATGTTGACAGCAACCACACACTAATTGAAAATCAGTTTTTTCACATAGACCCATAACCCTGCTGCACGTATTTCACAATGGATTTGGAGGTTCACATCTGCACGAATTTGAGTACATAAAGTAAGAACTGAAATAACTTTTATATCACTTTCATATCTTATTCAAATAATGTATGGACATGGTATCAAGAAACCACAGAGTTGAATCATGGTTCTGTAACCCTCTCCTCTTGAAACCAAAAGCAAATACTTCAGATTATTTT
Source organism: Crocuta crocuta (assembly GCF_008692635.1). NCBI lineage: Eukaryota > Metazoa > Chordata > Mammalia > Carnivora > Hyaenidae > Crocuta > Crocuta crocuta. Next base: position 7,890 of record NW_027530905.1, read on the forward strand.
ACAATTTTCCCATTATTTCCTCAATATTTTAAACAATATGCTTATCTTCTAATGCTTGATTCCTAAGACCCAGGTACCAGACCATGATTTGTAACTTAGGCCACTGTGGAAGAAGTATCACCCCCTCCCCATATCATCAGCTTTTTCCCTCTTACCCCTTCCCTCTACATTCTCTCAACAGAGCTACATCCAATTTTATGTTTAAGGACATGCATTGATGGTGTTGGTCCATCTTCTAGAATTTATTGTTTGCATATAAAATATATAACATTATTAAGAAACATGAGGTTTTTATTTATACTACTGCATATATGTCTTCTCATATTACCATAATTTCTCCTAAGAAGACTTTTGAATATCTATCTAGCTAATATTAAGAGTCATCCAGAAAGTGTTTTCAAGAAACTAGTTAGTGTTTGCAAGAAAATTTCATTACATAAATTAGTCCTCATTTATTTTACTGTGTTCTTTGCATCCTCTTTGCACATTGTAGCTCATATATAATAGTTCTTAAAGTTGTTTTGTATAACATGCAAAATAATTCATTATTTTGTCAAAAATAAATCAATGTCATATGCATTCATGATAATGTCCATGAGTATATTGTGTCATTTTATTTAAAAAAAAAATTTAACATTTATTTATTTTTGAGAGAAAGAGAAACACAGCATGAGCAAGGGAGGGACAGAAAGAGAGGGAGACATAGAATCCAAAGCAGACTCCAGGCTCTGAACTGTCAGCACAGAGCCCGATGCAGGGCTCGAACCCACAAATTGTGAGATCATGACCTGAGCCGAAGTTGGCGCTTAACCAACTGAGCCACCCAGGCATCCTGTGTTGGGTCATTTTATTCTATTCTTCATCCTCTTATCATTCTAATGTCAAATTTTATGTCTGCTTGTTACCTTCTTTCTGGTTAATTTTTATCAAGTGATTGAAACTTTGAATACTTTTTTGTATTGATTATTGTCCTTTTTATTTCTAGAAGTCTTTTATTGTATGTGGCACTTTATATATAGAACATGGTATTTTTACTTTTGATTTAAGAACTCATTTTTCTCTGAAGACCTCAGATCTTTTGAAATGTTTTCTTGCATTTATTCTAATCATTTTTAACTCAGGATTCATGCGTGTGCATTTGTGTGTGTGTGTGTGTGTGTGTGTGTGTGTGTGTGTGTGTGTGCATCTGTATTTCATGTAATGGCTTCCTCAACAATCTAATGGCTTTGGTGCTAGAAAAGTATTAGAGACTGAAGCACTACTATCCATTCTAGGCATAGTATACTAGACTTACTGACTCATGATCTTCCTCTGGAGAAGATTCCCACCACTCATTTCCATGTAGAATACTCTCGAAATAACCTTTTTTCTTCTCCTTTTAAGTGTATGTTTCTTAATTTTTATTCTCCCAAAAAAATGCTCAACTTTTTAATCGCTGCTACCTTCCTCTGCTCTCTTTTCCACTTTCTTTAAATATGCTGACTTTTTCTTATTATTGTTTTAGTTGTGTTTTAGGACAAAGAGGTGATACATATATGGGATAAACTCTCATACTTATCTAGACATAGAACGAGTTTTAAATAAGAAAAACAAGAGGAAAAAAGGAATGGATAGCTAAAATGCCATAAAGCCAATGCATAAAGTTATATAACTATTGAAAAGCAGGAGAAGAGAATACACATGTTTTCAGAAATCGTGAGCAGAGACATGGAAACTGCAATAAATTTGGTGAATAAGTTCTCACTGAAGGAGTTCCCTTAAACTAGAGCATTTGAATGTTGAGTGGGGAAGAAAAATATGTTTCATATAGACATATTTGGCAAGAATTATTAATTATAGATTTCTGGGGAAAAAGAAGCGGATAATGACGCTTAGGAACTAAAAAGTTTGACTTGGCCAGCTTTTTAGGGAAAACTGAAAAAAAGAGTATTTATTTGTTAGCATGAACTGACAGG
>NW_027530906.1:0-2551 GCF_008692635.1 Crocuta crocuta
TTCAGTAAGTGTTCTTTGAATGGTGTCTCTTGGTCTCTCTTGTTGGGATTTGCTTATTTTATTTCCCTACTCGTAGTGGTATTTGGGACTCTCCACCATGTGTACTTTGGCTTGTTTCTTGAGGTAGCCATAAAAGAAGTCACTACTTCTTGGTATGAATTCAGGTCTTCTGTAATCCGGCCTCATAAACCAACATTTCTAGGCATTTGTTTGCCTGCACCCTCCAACACACAATGCTTTCCAAGTGATTCTCAAAGCGTAGTTCTCAGATCAGCAGCCGCAGCACAACCCAGGAATGTTCTGGCAAGTTCAGAGTCTCTGGTCGACCCCCGGTGTACTCAGGGTTTCTTTTCAATGCGATATAAATGTTCTAACATTGGCTGTGATGATGGTTGCCAGATTCTATGGATATACTAAAAACCATTGAATTGTACACATTAAGTGGGTGAACTGTATGGCCTATTAATTATATGTCAATAAAACTTGTGTTTCCTCTGCTTGTTCTATTGACAAGAAAGAAGAGCTCAACTGGTTTGTTCTGTTTTATGGGACACATTTCTGTGCTTAAGAAAAGGGGTTTCAAATATTTTGTCCAGTTTTCTATGGGGCAGCAAGTTTTGTACCAATTACTTCACCATAGTAGAAGCAAAAACTCTCTCAAAGTATTATTGTTTTTCAAAGTGTAGGAACACATTCCTGACCCGTTTTTTTCGGGTCTCTGTTGTTTTCTCATGTCTATATCATAGCTATTCTTCATGATTCAGGAAATGGTATCTCCTTAATACAAGCTTTCATATACCTCTTCAACAGAAGTAATCTGTCGTTTTTTGGTCACCAGAGTGCACTCAGACATTCCTTCACTTAGTACAAAATTAAATAATCATATAATGAGCACTTTCTGCGTTCCAGCCANGTCTGACTTCAGCTCAGGTCATGATCATACAGTTAGTGGGTTTGAGCCCCGCATCAGGTTCTGTGCTGATGGCTAGCTCAGAACCTGGAGACTGCTTCAGATTCTGTTTCTCTCTCTCTCTGACCCTGTCTTGCTCACACAGTTTAAAAGAAAAAAAAGAAAAAGAAAAAAAATTAAACCTCACATTTCAGGCACCTGGGTGGCTCAGTTGGTTGAGCATCCAAGATTGTCTCAAGTCATGAGCTCACGGATTGTGGCTTTGAGCCCCACATTGGGCTCTGTGCTAACAGCTCAGAGCCTGGAGCCTACTTCAGATTCTGTGTCTCCCTCTCTTTCTGCCCTACCCCCGTTTGTGTTCTGTCTCTCTCTATCTCTCAAAAATAAATGAATGTAACAAAAATTAAAAATAAAAACTCACATTTCATGGAGAATGGAAGGTCATATTGTGATAATATTGTGGAAGGGTGCGAAGTCCACTGGGGGAATCAGGATACAAAGAGTTTCTCAGTAGAATGGATAACAGCTGGGAGAGTTGGAAGGGAAGAATGTTCAGATAGAAGGAAGAGCATGTGCTCTTAGCACTTTTTGCTTTGTATTCTCAATGTTTGTGCAAATCTGACCTACACCATTACTTTCAGTCTCCATTGCCTGATATGCTCCTGGAGTTCAGGGATGGTTTATTCATGACTTCCCCCTTCCCGGTACACACACTGTTCACACAAAGTAACTATTTATGAGATAACTGAGGTATAAAACCGGAATAGCTTATTGTACTGGAACAGAACTATAGTCAGAAAATGACTTGGAAATGCCAAATGCTCTCACATAGGGTACAGCATTAGGTTCCAAGGAGAGAGCAACTGTTCCCCTGAGTCTCACTGATACCTAGGACATAAAGGCATCCTTTTTTGAACATACAGAAGGAAGCATCTCCTATACTCAGCTGAGAAATTGTATCCATACTAGGCTACTGTCGAATTTGCAATGGCTTCATGAATTCCCTATATACATCTATAAACCATGTTTGCAGGAAAGCTCTCAAGCAGGTAGATTGTCCTAGGTCAGAATAAATCTGTTGGAGAGGACTGATAATCTGGCTACACAGATCAATTCCTGTGTTTCTGTCCTAATTGTCCAGGTGATTGCCTGAATCCTTTGCTTGGGTTCTGACATGACTTCAGTGTATGTGTAATATTCATACTTATTGGCTCCCCAATGGTGATGTGTTGTACTAGAAAGGCGGCTTTATACTTGGGTTCTGTTTTCACCTATACAAGTCATATCATCTCTCTGAGTTTGATTTCAGAGAGATAATAATACTTTGAAGTTCATTAGTTATGTCCATGCCTCACATTCAATGTGAAAGTGTCTTTAAATCAGGGGTGCCTAAGCTCAGTCGGTTAAGCATTATGACTTCAGCCCAAGTCATGATCTCGTGGTTGGTGAGTTCGCGTCGGGCTTTGTGCTGACAGCTTGGAGCCTGGAGCCTGGTTCAGATTGTGTGTCTCCCTCTCTCATTGCCCCTCCCTTGCTTGCTCTCTCACTCTCTCTCAAAAATAAAAATAAACATTTAAAAAACTTTAAAAAAGAAAGTGTCTTTAAATCATTTAAAGGGCTTAAAAATGTTTGAAGATTGAT
>NW_027530906.1:3424-8996 GCF_008692635.1 Crocuta crocuta
CAGTAATATTAATAACAAATAATGATGTCATATTAATAATAAAAATAATATATATTTTTTTATATTTAGGCATTAGTAGAGACAATACGGGGGGGTAGAAAAATTAGTAGCCTTCTGGCTGTGACTGTAGAAATTAGCTTTGTACCCATGAGCAAGTCATTTTCTTCCTTTGAGCATTAGTTTCTTCATCTCTATCTTGGGCCATTTCTGGGTACCTTAACTGAAATATTATTGTTCTCTGGCATACACACAGCTGTTAGGATACTAAAGTAGCCAAGTTGAAGTCCAACCTTTTTTGATGTCCAGATACAACGTTTCAGTGTTGAGGTCCAAACTTTTAGCCTTTATGTGATAACCTAAGGCTCCAGAAGGAGGAAGAAAAGTGGGAGTTCAAGATGCATAGGGCTAAATCTGTTGACCCAGAACCCAAAGATCCAGCTAAGAATGACAAGACAGACCTGTCTAGGGAGAGAAAAGGGGTGTGATTCTGAAAGTTAGGCTTGGAAGCTCAATTTTATTTCTCTGGAAAAGTAAGGCAAATATCCAAGATGGAGGAGAGGAATACTTACGTCCNTTTTGAGAACATTGAGAGGGTCAGCTAGAGTCAGTCATTGCTGGAAATAACATTTCTCAGAAGGGATGACTATTGGGAATTTTGATGGTATAGCAGGCATTGGAAGGTTCAGTGGCAGTTGGTACCAACAGAAGCAATAAAAAAGAACCAGTCCACATGAAACAGACAACAAAACATTGCTCAGCAATGGGGTGGACCTTCTTCTTTTTTTTTCTTAAATAGTTTATTGTCAAGTTGGTTTCCATATAACACCCAGTGCTCATCCCCACAAGTGCCCTCCTCCATGCCCATCACCCCCCTTCCCCTCTCCCACACCCCCATAAGTCCTCAGTTTGTTCTCAGCATTCAAGAGTCTCATAGTTTTTCTCCCTCCCTCTCCCCAACTATTTTTACCCTTCTTCTCCTCCATGGTCCTCCGTTAAGTTCCTCCTAATCCTGGGGTGGACCTTCTTGTTGTGCCTGTAAGAGATTATCCACTGTGGTCTTCCCCCCACCCCCCAAGTCCCCAGCTGTCTGGAAATATTATTGCTTAATCTTTGTGTTCCACTATCCATTAAAGTCAGAATCCTTTGATCTGTCCTGTTCACTAGATCATATATCATGACATATAAAACTCTTGACAACTACATTTTTATTAAATTTGTTTTCTGAGGTTTTAGCCATTGCACTAAAATCCAATCCCAATATACCACTAATTTTCTTAAAAAAAATCTACTATCAGTGTGCTTTTCAGTTACCATAGCAGTAAAATTTGCACTCAACAAATTATTGCAATTTTCCTTTATTTAGAGGGTTTATTTGGTTCATGTTATAAGGCAAAGGAAGGAAAAATGGAAATAAAATTATTGCCATCAACATTACTGCAGTTTTTTCTATCCTTAAAACCCACAACCAGTGATACATATGAAAACAGATTGCCTATAAACACATAAAAGCCCTTCTCAGAAAATGTGGGGCATTTTGTTTCCATCATGGTGAAACTTAGGTCCCTTGATAGGATGATTGATGACAAAGAAGGTAGGAAAGGGTGAGAAGGCCTACCTTTGTGGACTCTACATGAGCACCCTGTGGACACGTGAGCATGAACAGTGGCGTGACTTCTCTTAGCTTCCAAAGATCAAGTGACCCAGACTACAATTTGCTGTTGATGGATGGAACAGCCCTGGTCTCTGGTAGGAGCAAGTGGGTGATGGAATCTTGCCTGCTCTTAATTAACCTATCATTTTACAAAATCATCTTTTGGGCTGGAAGTTTAATGGAATAGTGAATTGGCCCAACAGTTTTTATGCCTGTTAGATTTACTTGCTAGTCTTAGTTCTCATGGTTTGTAGGCAGCTGAGTGTCTGAACATCATCTGGTTCTCCTTCCTATACACTTACAGAGGATCAGTGATCATCTGTATGGAGAAAGTTAGTTTGGGGAGTTGAATTTTAGCTAATCCAAGCTAGAATTGGGCTATTTTCCCTGAAGCCACATGGAGCATCAGACAAGAAAGTCAGTAAATACTAATGCAAAAGTCCAGAAGATCAGGGGCAACATGAGGGTTTAGGTTTAGTATCTGTGGGAAACAGATACAATGGAATACAATACAATGGAAAACAAGCCAGTGGGTTCTACTGGGTCTCCTGTCATAGCCTTGTAGGCAGTAGATGCTTGGTGTGTGGTTTCCTTGAGTTGGCCATGGTTCCTGAGAATCTAAAAGCCTTATTATATCAATTCTGTATATCTACTGCCTGGCAAGTATCCACTCACCAGACATAACACTAGGACTTCAGAAAAGAAAAAAAGAGGCTCATTTTAAATGAAGTCCTTTTCACTGTTTTCTTTCAATAGTAAAACCTAAGAATCGATACCTTAGTTCTCAACTTGCCCATTTTTCTATCCCCCAACTTGTTTCAGTTTCAGTAACGAAAACAATAAAGTGTGTGTGTGTGTGTGTGTGTGTGTGTGTAATGGCCCTTTATTTTGAAAGGTTCTTTTACATTTTAACTCTTAGGGACTGATAACATATTTATTTCTACTTCATATTCTTCTGAGAGAAAAAAAGGATCAAAAAGTGCTAAGCAGTCATAAAACCAAGAATGATGAAAATTCTATTTCCCTTCTATCTTGTCAGAGGTCCCTGAAAAATGGATTTAGAAACCTTGCCACAGGGCTTTCATGGAGTTGACTCTAGATAAACTTTTTATTAAACCTGGTTAACAAATACTGAAACCCAAAGTGGGGGAGTGGATTGGAGCATTAACAATTTTTCAAATGTTGGATGTCCAGAAAAGAATCCCTAGATGTGTGAATGATGTGACTTTGTGTAGAGAGGTGAATATATACGCTTTAAATACAGACTCAAGTGAAGTTCATCAGTATAAGTAAGACATGCTTTTCCATGGCAGTCTAGATTTAGGAACAAAGTCTTTAAGATAAGCTTAGTGATATTTTGCTCTGATCCCCACTGATTTTGGTTAATAAACATAACCCCCTCCTTCCTCGCAGGCCTCTCATTTTCTCTCCTAACCAAGGGGCTCTTTCTTTGCACGAACTGTTTCTGTCTATAGTGTTGCTCTTCCTCTGCTGGTCACCACCTTTGCAGTTCTACTTCCCAGGACTGATTTCACTGCTCTCAATGTCAGAGGACAATTATTGTCCCCCAGGGATTTCAGATTTATTCATCAAATATGGATTGTCTAGCATTTGAAAAACTACCACTTTTATTCTCCTTTTGTCTACCCTGTACTCCCAAGAGTACCTCTCAACTTTGTGGTCTTTTTTGAGGAATATTTGGAGCAGTTTGCCATGAACTGTTTGTGGGGACATTTTAGTGGCACCTAACCATGCTGCCCCGAGAATATTCCTTCTATCCTCTCTGACTTGGAGCCATAATATAGAAGGTTTTGACTTTCCACCCTCATGGTGAGTTATCTGACTTCTAAGGACACTGTTCCATCTTCCTTCCAGAAGTCTTGTTGAAAAGTATTTCTGTCAATTGCTCTTCAGTGTTTAAATCCCCTTCCATATCTGTGCCAGGGAATAGATTGTAAATCAGAGTCCATTTGGCTGTCCCTAATATCCTCAAGTTACTAATGTAGGTTTCAAATCAGGACCAATAAGAGCCTTGTTATAGACTCCCCACTGTGCCACTTTTACAATCCCTATAAAGTTTTCACATTTACCCACGATCTCCTCTTTTAAATGATGACCTGAGAGCATTCCTTTAATCTCAACATCTGCTGTGAACCCAGGTCTTTGGCATAAGTAGTTACTCAAATATTTGCTGAATGAATCAATCAATGATAAAATGATGGAAGGAACATTTGAAACAGATTTCTAAATGCTAAACAGTAATGAACAGGCAGTACTGAGCCAAGACAATGGCTTGCTTTGGGGTTCATTCTTCCCTATCTTTCTGTTTTTGTGTGTTTGTTTTTTAAACCATAGTAAAGATAGTCCTGATAAAACTAGTTAATAGGTATGCTCCACACTGCCTAGGAGGCAGCCGCTGTTTCAAAGTTGACACTGTTTTTGGTAAATTAAAAAAAAAAATCCTAATTCAAATCATTAGCCACTCTGTCAGTCTTGAATTTGAGACCATAATCACTCCCTGAATTCAAGATAGCCACAGACTGTGACTCACATGTTCTACTCCTGGTTTACAGTGACAAGCCTAAGGGACTAAAATCCTAGATTAGAAAATGGCAAAAGACAATTATGGCAAAGTCAACTCCACTCTATGTGCTGATCCCGTACCCATATTATTTTACCATATTTTTTATCAAGGCCACTGAGTTTAGGTTCAAGAGAAGCAAAGGGATGTTTATCATCTCAGCCTAATTTCCTGAGGGCCAGAGAGATGTGGATGTCATGTTTTTCTGCTATTTTGGCTTCCCCCAGACACATCATAGCTTCTGAAACACCAGAGGTAAATTCTGATTGCTAATACAGCCAGACAACAGATAACAAGCATTATCATAAGAACAATATAACAGCATGTTTGCCCAAGAATTACTTGCCCTGTATATTGGGGTAACGTCTGCTCAGCATTCATTTCTTCTTTTTTCTTAGCAGAACTCTTTATTCAGGGTAGCCTCCCCTGCAGCCGAGGTGGCCATGTTTAACAGAAGTCTAATAGATAAGACTACTAAAAAAGCTGTTTTCCTTCTAAGAAGATAAAAACTCAGCTATCATGCACATTTTTGCCTTTGCTCTTTTCCCCTTTTCCTTGTTGGGAAAACGGATGCAGTGCCTGGAGCTACAATAGCTATCTTAAACCCAGAGGGAAGATAAGACAAATAGCAAGAATGGCAGAAAAGGAAGATTGGAGTCACAGCTGATCTTGAGCAACTAAACCAAGCCTGGGTTGCCATCCACCAAACTCCTTGTAAGAGGAGAAGGAGAAAACCATTACTTGTAGCCAAACACCCCTAAGTGATACCTGTCTCTTTAACTCTGAGAGCCAAAGGGCCCTTTTCAGGGCACATCTCTGCCATGTGAAGTCTTCATCTTCTTTCCCCTGTAGAGAAGGCCCTGTTGGGTGTTTCCATGATGGTCTCAGTTACTTTGATTGTCCCTCTTTTCATTCTTTTCTTCCACAGGTAGTTAGGTTTTAACTGAAAGAGGTTGAGAGGCACACATTTTCACTCTGCAAATGGAGTTCACACTAAAATTGAGGGGAAGCTAACCCCAACCTAATATACAGACTTCCCTTATCTCTGGTGAAGTAGAAGAATAGTGATTCAAAGGAGAAGATACTACCTGCAGAAAAAGTTTGTGTTGACCTGCTCAGTGTTTTAAGACATTTGATTCCATTGCCAGAAATTAAAAATAAGAATATTTTTTATAATATTAGGATTTTGAGCATCTCATGAAAAATCCAAAGGACTGACAGCACTGGGCCCTCATTGCAACAGTTGACTAAAGTAGTAGCCTCCTCATTTAGAAGGGAACATGCACTCTCCAGATTACCAGTCTCTAGACCTCTTCAACTAGACCCACTGGCTGCTGACA
>NW_027530906.1:9962-10872 GCF_008692635.1 Crocuta crocuta
ATGTGTACATTTTAATTGTTTTTTTAAGTATATTTATTTACTTTAAGAGAGAGAGTGTGTATGCACAAATAGTGGAGGGGCAGGGGGGGGAGGAGCAGAGAGAGAGGGAAAGAGAGAATCCCAAGCAGGCTCCACACTGTCAGCTCAGAGCCCAATGTGGGGCTCGAACTCAAGAACTGTGAGATCATGACCTGAGCAGAAACCCAGATGCTCCATTCAGTTTTACTTTAAAAATTTGTTTTTGGTAAAGGAAGGAATGTTGGACAGAGTAAATGGGAAGCATGCCTTTCAATCTAAGTGAACATTTTATATATAAAATATTAATCATGTCTAATGTATTTGACCATACAAAGGACAAAAAATATTGGATCAAATGGCATGTAAGTTGGTATTGGGATTGGCAGGGATGGGAAGAAGGTTGCTTGGTGTTAGAATGTACTAACATCCATGTTTTATTTGGTAGAAGACTGAAGTATTGTTATTATTATTAAAGATTTTATTTTTTTAGGTGTCCTGCCCAACATGGGGCTTGAGCTCACAATCCCAAGGTCAGGAGGCAGCCAGGTGTCCCATAAAGTATTATTTTTAACTTTAGGCTATATTAAGAAAAAAAATTTTAATGATAACCACTTAGAGAATATTATCTGATATATGAATTACAAACTGTTATAGGAAAAGAGACTGGAATTTCAAAAGAACAAAATATAAGAACTGTAATCAGGGGAGACAGATAACTAGATAATTAGAAGGAGGTATAGAAAAAGAAGTTTGAACAGAGATAAACCAATAAGATGATAGAGACAAATCCAAATAAGTAAACACCTCCAGGAAGGGCCAAAATAATAGATTATCAAAAAGTACACCAGGAGAAAAAAAAAAGGTGGACCAGGAAAGATGATGGACAAAAAGA
>NW_027530906.1:10941-13750 GCF_008692635.1 Crocuta crocuta
ACAAGAAAGCTAAAATAATAATATTACTAAAAAGTTTTAAAAAAGATTAAAACAAAAAGTATTATTATTGATAGAAAGGGTAACTGCAGAATAAAGGCCAACTTGACTCAAAATATATAGCAATTCTGGGGTTTGTGCATGGCTCAGTGGGTTAAGCATTTGAGTCTTGATTTCAGCTCAGTTCATGATCTCATGGTTCATGGGATCAAGCTCCACATCAGGCTCCATGTAGTATGGAGCCTACTTGGGATTGTCTTTCCCCCTCTCTCTGCCCCTTTCCTGCTAGTGCATTTGCGCACACTCTCTCTCTCTCAAAATAAATAAACAATCTTTAAAAAAATATAGCAATTCAAAACTTGTTTTCACATCTAGATGGCCTAGAAAAGGGAGTAATGGAAGAATAGAGGAAGAAAAAAGCCATAGAAAACAAATAGCAAAATGGCAGACATAATGCCTTCCTTATCAGTAATTATATTAAATGTAATCAACTAAGCATGCCAAAAAGGTAGAAACTAGCTGAATGGCATAAAAAACACACAATTCAATGACACCTGTCTATAAAAAAACACATATATCAAATCCAAAGGCACAAATAGGTCCAAAGGAAAAGGATAGGTCAATGACTTAAATGTAAGAGCTAAAATTATAAAACCCTTCAGTGAAGATATAGGAAAACATCTCTGTGACCTCTGGGTAAGCAATAGCTTCTCAGAGATGACACCAAAAGCACAACGTCAAAGGAAAGAAGTAGCTAAAGTGGCCTTCATCAACATCAAGAACTTTTCTGGTTCAAATGATATTACCAATAAAGTGAAAGCAAACCCACAGAATTAGAGAAATTATTTGCAAATTATATATCTGGTAAGACTTGTATTCAGAATATGTAAATAATTCTCACAACTCAGTATTAAAAGCAAATAAATCCATGCCAGTCTTTTGGCTTCTGGTTCCCTGTGTAGGGAACTTGAAACTTACCACTCCATCCTAACAACAGGTAAAAACCTAAACCGGTGGAAGAGTCAACTCTTCTTGGGCAAATGGCTGCCCCCAAGATTAAAGAGACAAAAAGGCAAAAATAAGGAATTGTGGCTTATTAGAGCAGACTCACAAGTGAAAACTACCATGGGCGCCAGTGCCAGGGTAGGAAAATCTGAACTTCAATGGACAAATTGTTAGAAGCTCAGTGTAGACAAGTCTGATAGTTCAAAATTCCAGGGGGCCTGAGTTAAAAAAGGGGGCCCATGTTTTTGTGAGTTTCACATCCAAGAGCTCAACCAAGTTCTCACAGTAAATATTGGACAAAAATTTCGATGTGCTTCTGGCAGAGGCAGAGGAAAAGGAACCATTTTGAAATATGCCAGACTGGGGCACCTGGGTGGCTCAGTCGGCTAAGCGTCTGACTTCAGTTCAGGTCATGATCTCACAGTTTGTGAGTTCGAGCCCCTCGTCAGGCTCTGTGCTGACAGCTAGCTCAGAGCCTGGAACCTGTCTTCCTATTCTGTATCTCCCTCTCTCTCTGACCCTCCCCTGCTTAGACTGTCTCTATCTCTCTCTCAAAAATAAATAAAACATTATGAGAAAAAGAAATATGCCAGACATTTTGTTTTTCTTAACAAGCCCTGCCCTCAGGGGAACTAGTTAACAAGAACCTAACCTGCTGGCATATTACCAGAGCCTCACCGATCTGGGTGAATGGAAATACCTAGCCATAGTCGCCTCTAGGGAACTTGTTCCACCTAAGTGGGGCAAGGTACTGAGGAGCACTTGTGGAGGTTACAGTCATGAGCACAGGCTCCCTAAAAGACTGAAAACTAATCATAGGACTTCCCTTCCCTCCTCATCACAGTATTACTTAAGGCTTATTTACTACAGTTCTTTTCACCCAGTATATCGTACCTGAATACAAAAAAAAAAAAAATTACAAGGCACACCAATAGGCAAAATACACAATTTGTAGTGACAGAGCAAGCATCAGAACCAGACAAGGCAGAAATGTTGGAATTACCAGATGAGAAATTTATTCTTTTTTTGAGAGGGGGGGAGAGAAAGAGAGAGAGTGTGTGTGGGGTAGGGTCAGAGGGAGAGGGAGAGAGAATCTTAAGTAGGCTCCATGCCCAGTGCAGACCCTGATGCAGGGCTCCATCTCAAGACCATGAGATCATGACCTGTGCCGAAATCAACAGTCAGACATTTAACTGACTGAGCCACCCAGGCGCGCCCAGATAAAGAATTTAAAACGATAGTGAATAATATGCTAAGGACTGTAATAAGACTCTAAGATAAAGTAGACAGCATGCAAGAACAGATGAGCAATGTAAACAAACACAGATGTGGATTTGGTCACCTAAGGAGAGAGTATGGAGAGTACTAGGAAAGAAATACTGGGACAAAACCTTAAGAAACTCCCACATTGAATGCTTAGAAAGAAGAGTGTGGACCTGCTGAGCAAACTTTGAAGCATGGAGCAGAGTGATAGAAGGAAAAGCAGTAGAATGCAGTATTAGGGAAGTGAAGGGAGTGCTTTTTAAGGAGAAAAGCATAATATGATCAACTGCTGCTGAGCAATCAAATAGGAGGAGAATACTAATGTCCATTGGGGCTGGTGACACAGAGGTCACTGATGACTTTCATAAGGGCTGTTTTGTTGGGTTGGTGGAGGACTGACTAGAGTGAGTTGAAGAATGAGGAAATGAATAGAATAAATTTTTAAAATTAAAAAAAATTATTTGAGAGATACAAGGATGGGGGGCAGAGAGAGAGAGAGAATCCCAAGCAGGCTCCACATTCAGTGTGGAGCCCACTTGGTGTT
>NW_027530906.1:13766-19343 GCF_008692635.1 Crocuta crocuta
AGAAATTGAATTATGAATGGAAGGAGAGAGACAAGGGGGTACCTGGAAACAGTTGTAGGGTCTAGGGCAGGATTTTTAAATTATGTAGGGACTTGATGAGGCACAAATATTGATGTGGAAAATCACGGTGTAAGAAAGAAGCTGACAAAAGACGGAATGGATTGTTGATGAAATAAATTTTCCTAGAAGGCAGGAAATGTGTGAATATAGACAGAAATAGGGATTGCCTCACATAAGAGCTGGGACATATTCTTTATGGTTATATGATGGAATGGGGAGTTGTAGATTTAAAAAAAAATCAAGTTTCAAGAAAGCATATATGATATTAACTTGGGATTACTCCATGAACAAAAGAAATGTGTGTCAACATAAATAAATGATAAAATGTAGTGAATATACTTGACTNAATATCAAAATGGTGATGACATGAACATTCTATATTATGAATGATTTATTTTATTTTATTTTTTAAAGTTTATTTTTTATGAATTTATTTTTTATGTTTATTTATTTTTGAGAGAGAGACAGAGTGTGAGTGGGGGAGGGGCAGAGAGAGAGGGAGACACAGAATCTGAAGCAGGCTCCAGACTCTGAGCTGTCAGCACAGAGCTTGATGCAGGGCTTGAACTCACAAACTGTGAGATCATGACCTGAGCTGAAGTCGGATGCTTAACTGACTGAGCCACCCAGGTACCCCTATATTATGAATGATTTTAACCAACATTGATTAGGGGCTTATTACATGCCTATATTTTTACATATCTACATTTATCATATGTTTTTTTTTAAATGAAAATGCAGTGTTCTTAACACCTTCATGCATTATCACCCTTTATTCTCATAAATAACCCATGAAGTCCGTATTCTTGTTTGCCACGATTTACAGGTGAAGAAACTAAGGTTCAAAAAACTTAAGTACAATATTTTATTTTATTTTTTTAAGTTTATTTATTTATTTTTGAGAACAAAAGAGAGCATGAGTGGGGCAAGGGCAGAGAGAGGGAGAGGGAGAATCCCAAGCAGGCTCCATGCTATCAGCATGGAACCTAATACGGGGCTCAATTCCACAAACCATGAGACCATGACCTGATCTGAAATCAAGTGTTGGACACTTATCTGACTGAGCCACTAGGGCGCCCCCCCAAAAGTTAAGTATTTTACTCAAGATCACAAAATTAAAATATGTGTGTTATGTTTCAAGCCCAGATCTATCTGATTTTAGAGATAAACTTTTCACCAAAATCTTACACTGCATTTCTGTAAATTGTGATTTTTTTTTTTACAGCAAACATACATTGTTTTTGTTAAGTAGAAAAACGACACATATAGGGGTCAAGATCTGTGATGAACGTGACACTTCTTTGATGGCCAGCAACACTTTGTTTTAGGAGCTGTTTCTCCCTCACTGTGTTATATAGGTTGTTTTTACAAATGACACATTTCTCCCATGGACACAGAAATGGGAATGGTAGCCAGACTAGGCCAATCTTTATAATAGATTTCCCTTAGACACAGTGATTTGTACAGAGAACATCTCATGAACCAAAGTGAGCCAATCAGAATCCTTTCCTGAGATTTTCTAAGAGTATTCTAGGTGAGAAGGAGAAAGGTCTATTTACTTTTTTAATTGGGATTGTAAAAATATAGCCAGAGAACTGCCAGAGCCATCTCTTCTGCCAAACTGAGAAACCCAACAAAGAAATGAGCAGCATGTAGAAACACACAGGCTAAGAAATGAAAAAAAGAACTCAGATGGCATTGTTGAGCCCCTGAATCTAGCTCTGCCAGATCTGCCCTTAGACTTTCCAGTTATGTGAGCCAATACATCTTTTTGTTGCTTAAACTATTTTGCAATTGGTTTCTGTTGCTTTTATCTGAAAGAGTCCTGATTAAATAAAAATTGGAAACAGAACTGGCATGTAGCGAGTGACAGACCTACAATATGAAATTTGCTGCGTTGAAATAGGAAGGTGGGCAGGAGGATCCCTTCATCTCCAGCTGGGAAGATTGTAATCTTTATTATAAATTTGCAAACCATCTGGTTATGCTGGTTTTCTTGCATCTTGTAGATCAGTCGATGTAACTATTGGTCTGAATCTTGGAAAAGATCAAGATGCTGAGGTGATTGCTACTTTTTGTAGCTTTCAAGTAAGTATCTGCATGGATAGGAGCTTTGATCCACACTGGCCCATATGTAAGTGGAAAGGAAAGAGCACAAAATTTTCCTAAATGAGGCCATATCTTCCTGCTGCCAAAAATTTTAGGTGGTCGAGAGTCACAGTAAATGTTTAAAACTATTTCCTATGTTAAAGTTGGAGAGAGAGAGAAAAAGCTACAGAGACTGGAAATACTGGTAAATCAGACTGGGACCAGGTGGGCCCGAGAATTGAGAAATACTTGATTCCTTTCCATCCACAACACACTCCTATATTCCCTTCCTGAAACAATTTAATAATTACCTCCATTGCAAAGAAGCATTCACTGGAATACAGCCTAGGAACAAGGAATAAATTATTCCTGTTTCTACTCCAGCCCATTTGGCAGAGATGGAGACTCTTGTTTCAAAAAGACCGAAATCTTTTTTTAAATGTTTATTTATTTTTGAGAGAGAGAAGAGAGAGTGCAGGAATGAGGGAAGGGCAGAGGGAGAGGGGGGCAGAAGATCTGAAGCAGGCTCTGCACTGACAGCAGGGAGCCCAATGCGGGGCTCAAACTCACAAACTGAGAGTTCATGACCAGAGCCCGTCAGATGCTTAACTGATTGAGGCACCCAGGCGCCCTGAGATAGAAATCTTTAAATGGGAGTTGGTTCAGATTTAAGGACTAAGATTCAGTATTATCTCCTGTTTTGGTTACCAGCAAGTTGATTCATATTACACATTCTCCAGCAGCAGTCTAAAAACATACATACATACATACATATATAAATGTTATGTTATAAGATTCATATATATTTAGAATTATTATACCTCCTATTGAGCTGAGACTTAGAATAATGAAATGTTACTTCTTACCTTGCATATAAAGTACATTTTGTCTGACATTAAAACAATCACACTTCAGGGTGCTGGGTAGCTCAGTCAATTAAGCGTCCCACTTCAGCTCAGGTCATGATCTCACGGTTTGTGAGTTTGAACCTCGCATCGGGCTCTGTGCTATCAGCTCAGAGCCTGGAGCCTGCTTTGGATTCTGTGTCTCCCTCTCTCTCTGCCCCTTTCCTGATTGCACTCTGTCTCTCTCTCTCAAAAATAAACAAACATTAAGAAAATAGATCTAAACAAACAAAAACAAAAACTAAACCAAAACAACCAAGTCACACTTCTTTTGGTTAGTGTTTGTATGGTATGTCTTTTTTTCTTTATTTTGCTTTCTCTCTTTACATGTAAAGTGTGTTTCTTGTTTCTTGTAAATATACATAGTTGGGAGGTGTCTGATTTAAAAACTCCAGTGGGATAATTTAGTTTACTTGGATTAGAATGTTTAATGTATTTATATTTAATATAATTACTGACATAGTTGACCTTAAAGCTACCATCATGCTACTTGCACTCTTTAGGTCTCCTCTGTTCTTTGTTTCTTTGTTCTTCCCTTTTCTTCCTTGTTTTAATGAAGTGTTTTTTTAACTGTTCTATTTTATCTCTTCCATTAGCTGTTTTGCTATGCCTTTCTGAATTATTCTTTTAGAAGTCACCCTATAAATTCCAAAATGCATCTGTAGTTCATTACAGTCTACCTTAAATTAGTACTTTTACCAATTCTCACACCATGTGCTCTCATACCACAGAGCAATGAAAGAACCTTCTAGCAGTTCAGCTCTATTTATCCCTCTCACCTTGTTAGTTATTACATGGTATATATTACATATAACCCCTACAAAACACTATTATTATTGTTTTACATACTCAATCATCTTTTATAATTACCAAAATATTGACCTTTCCTAGGCCTGTTCATTCTTTCACTTTTACATTTGTATCTGCAACAATTTCCTTTCAGCTTTCAAGAACTTTTTTTTAGTACTTTTTTTTTTTTACTGTTTGCTATAAAAAAATTCTTTCAGCTTTTCTTTTGTCTAGAACTCTAGGTTGTTTTGTTCTTTTTCATTCTTTATTTTTTAGTTGCCTTTTAGAAATTTTAATTCCAGTATAATGAACACAGTGTTATATAGGTTTCAGGTGTACAATATAGTGATTCAACACTTCTATACAGTACTCAGTGCTCATCATGATAAGTGTATCCTTAATCTCCTTCACTTATTCATGCCCCCACCCACCCACCTGCCTCCCCTCTGGTAACCATCAGTTTGTTCTCTAGAGTTAAGAGTCTGTTTCTTGGTTTGTCTCTTTTTCTCTTTGTTCATTTGTTTTGCTTTTTAGATTCCACATGTGAGTGAAATCATATGGAGTTTGTCTTTCTCTGACTGACTTATTTCACTTAGCATTACACCCTCTAGATCAATCCATGTTGTTGCAAATGGCAAGATTTCATTCTTTTTATGGCTGAGTAAGATTCCGTTGTAGATATATACCACCTCTTCTCTATCCATTTACTTATGGATTGACACTTGGATTGCTTCCATAATTTGGCTATTGTAAACAATGCTTCAATAAAGATGGGGATGCATACATTTTTTTCAAATTAATATTTTTGTATTATTTGGGTAAATA
This sequence comes from Crocuta crocuta, assembly GCF_008692635.1. Lineage (NCBI taxonomy): Eukaryota > Metazoa > Chordata > Mammalia > Carnivora > Hyaenidae > Crocuta > Crocuta crocuta. The sequence continues at coordinate 18,434 of NW_027530906.1, forward strand.
CCCAGTAGTGGAATTACTGGGTCATAGGGTAGTTCTATTTTGAATTTTTTGAGGAAACTCCATACAGTTTTCCATAGTGGTTGCACCAGTTTGCCTTCTTACCAACAGTGCACAAGGGTTCTCTCTTCTCCACATCCTCACCAACACTTGTTTCTTGTGTTTTTGGTTTGACCCATTCTGACAGGTGTGAGGTGGTATCTCAGTATAGTTTTGATTTGCATTTCCCTGATGATGAGTGGTGTTGAGCATCTTTTCAAGTGTAAGTTGGCCATCTGTATGTCTTCTTTGGAGATATGACTGCTCATGTTTTCTACTCATTGTTTAATTGGATTATTTGGGGGGTTTTAGTGTTGAGTTGTATAAATTCTTTATATATTTTAGATAATAATCATTTATCAGAGATGCCATTTGTAAATATCTTCTCCCATTCAGTAGGTTGTCTTTTAGTTTTGTTGACTGTTTCCTTTGCTGTGCAGAAGCTTTTTATTTGGATGTAGGCCCAATAGGTTATTTTTGTTTTTGTGTCCTTTGCCTCAGGAGACACATCTAGAAAAATATTGTCATGACCTATGTCAGAGAAATTACTGCCTGTGCTTTCTTATAGGATTTTTATGGTTTCATGTCTTACATTATTTTTAGTTTATTTTTGTGTGTGGTGCAAGAAAGTTGTCCAGGTCCATTCTTTTGCATGTAGCTGTCCAATTTTCCCAACATCATATGTTGAAGGGATTGAATTTTTCACATTTCATATTCTTGGGTTGTTGTTTTTTTTTTCTTTTGCACTTTAAAGATGTTATTTCATTTTTCTCTTCTTTACATAGTTTCTGTTGATAAGTCACTTATTTTCTTATGTTCTCCTAGGGATAATATGTTTTTTCCCCTCTAGGGATTTTAACATTGGCTTGAGCAG
>NW_027530906.1:19361-21391 GCF_008692635.1 Crocuta crocuta
TGTATGTGTGTGTGTGAGGTTTTTTTCTCATATTCATTCTACTTGAAGTTCACTGAGATTTTGGAGTCTATGAGTTAATGTCTTTCATCACATTTAGAATATTCACAATCATTATTTCTTCAAATATTGCATCTGTCCCATTCTTCCTTTCCTCACCTTGTTGGGCTCCAGTTACATATATGTTGGACCTTTGATTGTATCCCACATCCCTCTTATGTGCTATTTTGATATTGACTATTTTTTCTTAAATTTCAGTTTAAATAAATTATTGACCTGTCAATAGTCTTATCTTCTATTTTATTATTTTCTGCTGTGTGAAGCCTGCATTCAAATGCATCCAATGAGTTCTTAATTTCAGATATTATATTTTGCAGTTCTAGAATGGATCTTTAATTCATTTTATAATTATCTGTTTAAATACTCTATCTTTTCATTCATCTCATTTTATTATTGATACATCAACCTCCATTCCTCTCTCTCTTCTCTTGGTCTGGAAGATTCATATTCCTTTACAGTAGTTCTTGTCATTCTGTCTATTTTTCAGAGAATGCCTTCATTGAGGCCTTTTTTCCTTGGTTTGGGACCGATCTTTCTCTGGTTTCTCTTTCATGACTTAATTTCCAGGAATATGACCATTAGTATCAAAATCTCCTTTGTAAGTTCAATTACTGAAGCCTACCCTAATAGTTCAGAGGTCCCCAACTGGGAATAGCTCCTCCTCCTTGACTCTATGCAAGGATGTGTGTGTGTGTGTGTGTGTGTGCGCGTGTGCAGGCGTGTGTAATGCCTAAGCATATTTCCTCAGGGGTTAAATGGCATAGTTTTCACATAGTCAAAACAATTAATGGATTTGCAAATGTTTGATCCTATGAGAAAATCATGTCTATTAATTTGTAAATTTTGACACATACAGGTAAGGATTATAGGCATTTCTAAACATTTATTTTCCAAATTGTTTTTGCAATTAAGCTTAGAATTTCTAAGTGTGTAACCTTAAATATTTTCACTTATTTTGAAACTAATACATTGTATAATCATTGTTTCTATGAATTTTATGCATTTATGAGTTTTATCTACTTAGTCAACAGCTTAATGTTTGTCTACCCATGTTTATAGCAGTATTTTTTACAATAGCAAAATGGTGGAAACAACACAAATGTATATTGAAAGAAGAGTATAATTTTTAAATATGGCATATACACACGATGAAATACTATTCAGTCTTAAAAAGGAATGAAATTATGACACTTGCTACAACATGGATGAACCTTGAGGACCTTATGCTAGATGAAATCAGCCAGGCAGAAAATGAGATATTTTGTGATTTTCCTTACATGAGATATCAAGAGTAGTCAAATTTGTGCACCTGGGTGGCTCAGTTGGTTAAGCATCCACCTTCAGCTCAGGTCACAATCCTATGGTTTGTGGGTTTGAGTCCTGCGTTGGGCTCTGTGCTGACAGCTCAGAGCCTGGCGCCTGCTTCAAATTCNGAAGAAAAGATTGAGGGAAAAAAAGAATTAAACATTAAATTAAGAATAATAAACTGAAGGCTGATGGGGTTGGGAGGGAGGAGAAGGAGGGTGATGGGCATGGAGGAGGGCACTTGTGGGGATGAGCACTGGGNTCAAATTCTGTGTCTCCTTCTCTCTCTGCCCCTCTCCCACTTGTGTCCTGTCTCTCTCTCACACAAATAAATAAACGTTAAAAAATGAAAAAATAGAGTAGTCAAATTTGTAAAAGGAGAAAATAGAATGCTGGTTGTCAGCGGCTGAAAGGAGTGGTTAGGAAAGAATTGGTTTTGAATGGGTACAGAGTTTCAGTTTTGCAAGATGAAAAAGTTCTTAAGACTGGTGGTTGCAGAAAACAATGTAAATATACTTAATGCTACTGAATTGTACACTTAATAATGATTAAGAAGGTACATTTTATGTTGTGTGTTTTTTATTATAATTATAATTAAAAAGAGGTTAATATTTTTAGAGCTGTGAAAAAATGTTATATGTGGAAGAATTATGACTATATAAGAGATA
>NW_027530906.1:21497-21750 GCF_008692635.1 Crocuta crocuta
TGGGTGTTATATGGAAACCAACTTGACAATAAACTATTTAAAAAAAAGAATAACAAAGTGAATGATAATTAAATAGAATTATTAAGTATGAATAATCAATAAGCAGTAATTGTAAGGGCAAAAAGTGAATAATATTTGTTCAACAGTGAGCCATGAAATACAAGGTATGGGGGACAAAATTTAAATATCACACACATACACACACACACACACGCACGCGCGCACACACACACAGACTAAATGTAGTTTCCTT
>NW_027530906.1:21782-21933 GCF_008692635.1 Crocuta crocuta
TCTTAATAAATTTGGGAAATAAAGAAAATAAAAATGAAGAGTAAAACCTTATTGCTGGCATAACAAACAGTTACAAACTAACTGGGAAAGAGGAAATGCATGCATTGAAAATAATCATAAAGAAAGTCAAAAGAACTGATTTATGCCATTT
>NW_027530906.1:21944-22300 GCF_008692635.1 Crocuta crocuta
TTCATCCCAATGCTAAGTTGATGGATTTTGAGATAGGCAAAGACTATGAATCAGAAAACCACAAAAGTGAGAGGAAGCAGTCTAGCCTTGTCAAAAGAGAAGGTAGTTTGGGGGTGCCTGGGTATGCTCAGGTAGTTAAGCATCTGACTCTTGATTTCACCTCAGGTCATGATCTCATGGTTTGTGGGTTCAAGCCCTGCTTTAGGGTCTGCACTCACAGTGCAAGCCTGCTTGGGATTCTCTCTCTGCCCCACCCCTGCTCGTACTCTCTCTCTCTCCCTCTCTCTCTCCGAATAAATAAACTAAAAAAAGAGAGAGAAGGTGTTTTCATCAGTAACCTTTAAGTTATATTAGAA
>NW_027530906.1:22313-39685 GCF_008692635.1 Crocuta crocuta
AAGAGTCTGCAGGTCAATCTGGTTTAAGGAAAAACTGGGTACTAGGGCTCAGTGATATCGTTAGGATCTCCCCATGTTTCTCCCTCTGTCATTGTCTGTGTCTCAGCTCTGTTTTTCCCTATGTTTGCAACATTATTAGGCAGACTCTTCTCACATGATGACAAAGATGGTAATCAGCAACCTCAGGCTCACGTTTTCCAGGCTTAATAAGTCCAGTAAAGAGTGCCATTTCTTTCTTCATAATTCCAGCAGAGTCTCAATTTGACTCATATTGGTACAGTTGTCTTAACCTGCCCATTTCTAAATCCACTGCTGTGCCTGTTTGGTCTGGTCTAGGTCATATATTCACCTCTGGAACTGGGTGAAGGATGAGGTAAGGGTATCCACTCTAGTACAACTACATTAATGACTTAAGAGGAGTTGTGATTTTCCAAAGGGAAATCAAGGAGCGGAATAAGATGTTGGGCTTATTTATTTATTTATTTATTTAAATATGATTCATTGTCAAGTTAGCTAACATACAGTGTATACAGTATGCTCTTGGTTTCTTGGTTTCTGGAGTAGATTCCTATGATTCGTTGTTTACATACAACACACAGTGCTCATCCCAACAAGTGCCCTCCTCAATGCCCATCACCCATTTCCCTCCCTCCCCTACCTTCCCAATCAACCCTCGGTTTGTTCTCTGTATTTAAGAGTCTTTTATGGTTTGCCTCTCCCTCTGTTTAAATAGCAGTTGTTCATTTACTGTATCTACTGACAAAACATAGCCTCAGATTTGAGTCACTTACAAACTTGTTGGGAACAGAATCATCAGATCCATTTTCCTCCTCATGTCTTCCAAACTTGGTCCATAAAAGTGGAACTTTCACCTCTTTATAAATATTGAATAGAGTTTATGTTTTTTTTCCCTACCTTTCACTCACTGTTTTTATCAAAGAGAAGAGGTCACTTATATGTTTGGTGAGATCAGGAAGAAAAATTGAACGTGTGGGACTCAGACTTGTCTTCCCCCACCACAATGTTGCCATGTGGTAACTGCTCTGGGCCTAGGCTTCTTGGTTCTTTGTCTTGGTGCCAAGTCAGTCCAGTTTGATGTGGAGGAGGTTGAAGTGACAAGTATTAGAAACCATTTGTGGCCTCAGATCCAGGCCACATTTTCCAAGCCTTATCAGCAATAAAGTTAATATTTTTGTCTTTGATTCCATATCTATTTTTCAAATGTTTGTAAATATAGCCGGGCAAAGGAAGATGACTGATGCTTCCTGGGTTGGTGTGCAGGGGTAAGAAATACACCAAGTTAGGACTCAGATTACCTAGGTTTCAGAACTAGTAGTTGGGTCACTTCCTTACTCTGGGATTCAGTTTTCTCATTTATAAAACAAGTGAGTGGGCTCTGGAGAGCTCTGAGGGTATTTCCAGATCTAACATGTCATTATTATCATTGGTCAGTGAACTGAGCCTTGAAGGAAATACATGATTCAGACTTTTAAAGAGAAGGAAGAGAAGACTTACGGAGAAGCTCACAGGGATGAAAGCATTAAAAGAAAAGTAAATATGAAGCATAGAAAGAGGCAGGGCACTTTTCCAGCCCAGACATTTACAGGCTGATTCACCTTGACAACCACTTAAGTTTATGCACATAAAAGGATATAGAGGATTTGACATAATCACAGATAGGAGGAGTTTCACTGATGCATGACTTGAAAAATCCTCTACTGATCTTATGAACTGGTCCAATCTTAGTAAGGATTCTAAGCAGGAAGATGAAAAAAAAATCCTAGATATAAATATTTAAATGTCTACAATTTACATCTTAAAGAACAGCAAAGGGACGGAACCGTGGACTAACTACTTATAATTACTTTTCTTGCCTAGACTTCTTGTCCAATGAACACAGTGAATTTTTTTTTGATTGGCCTCCATTTTATAAGTTTAACATTGGTTTCTCTGAGCTTGTCTTATCTTTGATTCTGATTCCAGATCTAACATGTCATGGTTACGATTGTGCAATGATAAGAAAGCATAATATTGTATATTAAAATTTAAGATTAAATATAGAACTCAAGTTCTGCACCTAATAGCTCTGGGGGACCCATCTGGGTGGATCCCACTTATGTACCAGAAAAGCTATGAATGTGTTGATCAGGTCTCATCTTCTCCTCATATTTTCAGGTAAAAGCTCTGACTTCCTAACTTAGAGTCCTTCTGACTGGTACAAGTATATACTCAGAGACATCTTTTACATTTGTCTTTAGGGGTTTCATTATCAAGTTACTGATTATAAGGGACTTTTACACAAGGCCATAGTTAGTACTTGAAGGAGTAATTGTGGTAAGAAGGCATTTGTTCACCACTGGAGTCTATTATCTGGCTCAGGGTTCTTTCTGAAAAAGACAGCTGTTCACCGGCCTAAGGTGCATGGAAAGGAGGGCCTGACCTACTATCTAGTGACCTATGACACTAGAATACTTGCTAAACTCCAGTCAAAGTTACCACATCTTCATTCTTTAGCAATGACCCTGGCCTGTAGTCTTGAACAGTCTTCGTGACTACCACTCCCACAGCCCCTTTATGAAGAGATTGGCCCTAGGATTCTTTCTGTATAAAGTTACTAGAGCCTATGCCATATGCACTGAGAATGACTAACATTAGGAATATAGTTAACTCTAGCCATGATAGGTTGAAACAGAGATGTGCACATTATCAAAGCCTACTATAAGACTGTTTGGCTTGAAACACTGCCTTATAATAGTGCCCTATACTAAAAGGTACTGATGGCAAGGGCTAATATCCATAGAATAGACATGAAGAGGGTTATGTGTCCTTGTGGTGGATTATTGAGAAACCCAGCTCTTAGAGGCCCTATAGATATAGAAGAGGTAGGGAAGAAGGAGCTACATCTGAGGTTCTGAATGAACCTTGATAATCCAAATCTAGGAATTACTTGATTTTAAAATATCTACGTGGAAAAGAAGATGAAATGTTCCATCTAGAGACAGAAGAGCATAAAGTTGGGTGCAGTCCCTGGAGCCAAACTGTCTATGTTTAGATACTATTTCTGCCACTTAGTAGCTCTATGACCTTCTACTAGTGACATCAACTCTCTGTGCCTTAGTTTCTCCATCTGGAAAACAACAACAGTAACAGTACTTATCAGATGATTGTGAGTCTGAAATGAGTTACTACACATCAAGCACTTAGAACAGTGGCTGGCACATAGTAAGTGATCAAAAAAATATAAGCTCTTAGTGTTATTTTATTCTGGCACTTAAGTGAGGCAGAGTAATTTGTTGAGATACTGTGTTTATTCTTCCTTTACTTTCCCTTTCTTGTATTCCAAAAAAGAATGGAATGCTTTCTTCCGTGAAGAGAGAGTGGGTTGTGTTGCAGGGTCCAAAGTCTGTCGTATTAAGCATATTGTAAGGATTGTGCTCAAAGGAGGGGAAGGAAGTAGTTGACTTTAGAGTAGACAGAAGAAGAAGTGAGATTTCTCCAAGCCTTGGGAAGAACTGATAGTTGCCAGTTTGGGAGTAGTAAGATCTGGGGCCACCTCCTGGCAGAAGCCCTGGAGGTACTGTATCTGTGGTCAACTTTAGGAGCAAGATTCTTAAGTTCTGCGGCTTTCCCCTAGGCATGGAAGAGGTGCAACTGCTTGCTTTAACAGCACCATGCAGGCTTGGACTAGAAGGCATGATGGCCTGACGATTAGAAATTCTCTCCCTATTTGACACTTGCCACACAAAGCTCCTGAGTGTTTGTGTGATCCTAAGGAGTGTAGAAAGCTCCAGAAAGTGATTGGAATTTAATATTTTGCCAGCCTTGCAGCACAGAAATGTGCAGTTGAAATACATTTGGCTTAAAGGAAATGAAGAAATGTGATAGTTCTTCCATACCCAAGTTTGTGGAGTACCATTTATACTGATTACACAATAAACCATCATTGCCAAATGTAATTTGGTTGTTTTGTAAGGTCTTTTCATTATAATGTTAGAAAGACTATATTATATATAATTTTGTGCTAAGAAATAAGTTACAAGGAAAAGATCCTTAAAGGGAATGAGAGGTCACAGGGGTGGAATGGGTAGCAGTGAGGATTCACCCATGTGAAGTCATTGCTTATAATGGTGAAGTTATTAATTAAGATGTCCCTCAGAGGTAAGAGAGGGCTTTGGGGCACATGGTATCTGCCACTTTAGAGTGTATATTAGTTTCCTAGGGCTGCAGTGACAAAGCACCACAAACTGAGCAGTTTAAAACAAGAATTTATTCTCTCACAGTTCTGGAAGTTGGAAGTCTAAAGTCAAGGCTTCAGTAGGGCCATGATCCCTCTGAAAGCCATAGTGGAGAATTCTTTTTCCCCCTCCTCTAGCTTCTGGTGTTTGTTGGCAATCCTGGGCATTCCTTGCCTTGTAGATATATCACTCCAATCTCTGCCTCCATCTTTACTTCCACGAAGCATCTTGACTGAAAGAAATCTCATTTTCCTTTATGCTGGTATGGCATCTAATCCTTATCTTTCTTGTGGTATTTATCTTGCATCATAGTTATTTATGATTGCATCTGTAGGACATAACTTTTCAGCTGTCTGCCCAGACAATAAAATCTCTACCTTGGGAATAAGAGTCCAAAACAGCAGGGGGAGAGTTCTCTATTCATAGTACCCAATCATTGCCCCCTTCATAGCTAATTTAATGATGGCTGGGCAACTGACCAAATGGAATCAGTAAGATTATCTCCTTAGGAAATTTGAATTTGGAACTCAGGGATTCTACTGAGTCCCATTACTTTTGTTAATCCAAGGATATGTTAATCCAAGAATTGATAGGACTAGCAGAAAGCTCAGAGGAACAAAGAAAGTTGTTTTGAACAAAGAAGAATGAGTAAGTGTAGAGGGAAATGGCCGTACTGTTAGAAGAAATTATAGGGAAAAATCAGGATGTTGAAATTTACTACTTACTTCTTGTTGTTCTCATCAAAGTTCTGCAAGAGAGGAATTAACTCAAACAAGAACTGAGAAAGTCTGCAAGTAAACATAAGAAATACAGCGTTTCTAAGGTAAGTGCTTTCTGCCTGTGGACTATAGTCTAAATTGACCAATCGTTCCATAATTTGGAGACTTACAAGACTTAAAAGCAAATGGCTTCTGTATCTCAAAACTGAAGCTGGTATAATCAGTGGCAAGGAATTGGCAGCCATAGCTGAAGATACAAATGTTGGTCTATGTCTTTCTCAAGTAGGTTCTCTTAACAGTTCACTGTCAGACCAAGGGAAAACCCCACTGACTGTGATCTAGTTATGAGTGATAGTTCACTAAGGTTATTTTAGAGATAGGGGAATGGGCAGAGTGCAGACATTGAGAACATAAAAAAAGATAAAAGAAAACAAAAAAATATACAAAAGGAAACACAGTGGAGCATTAGAATGGAGCCTGAGAAAATCCAGAACCCCCTGGTACCCCCCCAAGGGCTTACTCCTATTAAAAGGAGGGCCAATACCTCAGATGCATCTTAAATGAAAGAATATTAGCTATGTCTCCTTTACCCTGGGGTGACCTTTTTGTGACCTCAATGCAAAAGTCAAGATAAAGGTCATTTAACTAAGGGACTAAGGGCCTGGGCAGAGTCCTTTAGCCTATTGCTCAAGGACAGAAACATCTAGACTAGTGTGAAGATTCAAGGACATGAGTTCACATTTTTACCATGACATATAATTTAAACCAAAATCTACTGTGGTAGAATATAGAATGCTAGTTGCCTACTGCAATATCTCTTTTTCTCTTTCTTTAGTAACCGATTCCCAATATTTATCTGAGAACACTACTGTTTGCAATAAAAGACTAGACTGCATTTCCCAACCTCCCTTATTTTTAGGCATGGCCATACCTTTAAGTTCTGGTCAATGAAACATAGACAACGGTGTTTCATAGACCTTCTGAGGAGTTTCCTTAGAAAAGAAGGAGGCATGTCCTTCTTCACCTTTTCTCATCTTACTGCCTGGAATCTGGATATAATAGCTGGAGTTTAGTCAGCCATCCTGGGCCATGAGGATGCTGGCTATACCCTAGGAAGTGCATTGCTACAGAAAAGCTAAGCCTGGCCAAAAAACCCAAAGCCTTTTGATTTTCAACTCCTAAGGCCATCCCTACATCACTGAACTCACATCCTCAGGAAGAGGGTTTCTGAAATGGTGTAGACTTCAGAAGGGTAAACGTCTCTAATGCCCTTTCAGGAGTAGCAAGTAAGACAATGCACAAGGGAGATGATCTTGGAGAACATCTGAGACATCCAGCTGGGCTGACCAAGAACTCACTCTACTGCCGAGGAGTTCTTGGTGTTTATGTATATGATACATAAATCAATATGATATTGATTGGCAATCTTCATGTATTGTATCAATTTTTTTTGTATTTCCAAATAGGAGGTTTGATTTAGTTCATCCTGTTTTCCCTCTATTTTTAGACACTGACTATTTTGGATGTGGTCAAATGTACCATTTACCTATAGATATGAAATCATGGGGAGCTACATCAAAACCTGCTCAAGATGACTGTAAGTCACTGAAGGATCTTGGGCTTAATGTTGGGTGCACTTGGGATATATGAACTTGGATTGTCTTTATATTTAGAAGGATGAGTACACTTTCATTTGTGTATGGTATAGTGGCATTATATTAGTTGAAGACCTTCTGTAAATTGGGTCGACTATCAAGTCTGTATGTTATTTTTGTCTGTCCAACATACATTCCCAATTGTTCTGCAAACAGCACTTGGGCTTCCTTTTGAGGGACCAACTCTCTCTTGCTGCCTCTCACTCCTTCTCTCTCTTTCTTTCTCTTTCAATCTACAACTTCTAAGCAGAGATGTCCCCTTCCCTGGTTAAAGAGTAGGTGCATAAACTCTAACTCTAACCTGACCAATTAGAATGTCCTATCCCCTGGCTTCAGGAATGGGCATGTGATCTAAGCGGATATAATCACNTGAGCTGTAACTATTGAGAACAATGCATTCTCTTCTTTTATTTTTTCCAAATTTATTGAGAAAGAATTGACACATAACATATAATTTTAAAGTGTACAGTGTGATAATTTGATACATGTATATATTGTAAATTGTTTGCCACAATAGGTTAGTTAACATATCCTTCACCTCACATAATTAGCATTTTGTTTTTGTTGTTATGGTGAGAACATTAAAGCTCTACTCTCTTAGCAACTTTCAAATATTATTAACTATAGTCACCATGCTCTACATTAGATCCTCAGAACTTATTTATCTTAAAACTGACAATTTGTACCTTTTGACCAATACCTCCCCATTTCCCTCACCCCTCAGGCCTTGGCAAACATCATTCTACTTCGTTACCATGACAACGTTTTTAGATTTTACATATAACTGAAATCACACAGCATTTGTCTTTCTGTGTGACTTATTTCACTTAGTATAGCGCGATCAATGTTCATCCATATTGTTGCAAATGGCACATTTTCCTTCTTTCTCATGGCTGATTAATATTCCATTACACACACACACACACGCACACACACACACCATCTTCTTTATTCATTCATCCACCAATGGGCACCAAGGTTGTTTTCATGTCTTGGAGATTGTGAATAATGTATTAATACCATATGATCTAACAATTCAGTAGGTACTTACCCAAACAAAATGAAAGCACTAATTTTAAAGATATGTGCGTCCCTATATTTATTGCAGCATTATTTATGGTAGCCAAAGTATAAAACCAACCTAAGTATCCATTGATAAATGGATAAAGAAGATGTGATCACACACACACACACACACACACACACACACACACTTGAATATTACCCAGNTGGACCTAGAGGGAATTATGCTAAGTGAAATAAGATTGAGAAATACAAATATCATACAGTTTCACTTATATGTGGTATCTAAAAACAAAACAAATGAATTCACGAACAAAAAGCAGAATCAGATACAGAGCACAAAATGATGGTTGTTAGAGAGAAGGGGGTAGGGGGGATTAGCAAAATGGATGAAGGGGATTGGAAGATACAGGCTTCCAGTTATGGAATAAGTAAGTCACAGAGATGAAAGGTAGAGCATAGGGAATATAGTCAATGGTATTGTAGTAGCACTGTATGGGGACAAATGGGAGCTACACTTGAGAGCACAGCATAAACTAGAGACTTGTCCAATCACTGTGTTGTACGCCTGAAACTAATGTAGCATTGTGTGTCAACTGTATTTTTAAAAAAAACCCACAATGAGGTATCACCTCCCATCAGTTAGAGAAGCTAATATTAAAAAAAAAAACAACCCCAAGAGATAACAAGTACTGGTGAGGATGTGGAGAAAAGGAAAGCCCTTGTGTACCGTTGGTGGGAATATAAATTGGTGCAGCCACTGTGGAAGACAGTAGGGAGGATCCTTAAAAAATTAGAACTAGTACTCTACTTTCTTTTAGATTCCTAATCTAGTTAGATGTAAGTGTAGACCTTCAAATAACAAACACAGAGGGAATTGGAGGTGAGAAAAGGAGAGTGGTAGATCCCTAACTTCACAGCTTGAGCACCAGCATACAGTTGTGCTTGAAGCCAACCGATCCCTGGATCTTTCAACTCTTTGACTTATTATGTCCACTTAAACAATCTTTATTTTGAATTTTGTCACTTATAACCAGAAGAACTCTGGCAAATAGACATTATATCCTTATAATGTTCTACTGTTACCATTTTATGTATTTATTTATTCATTCATTCATTCCATTCATTCATTCATTTATTTTTGAGAGAGAGAGAGAGAGAGAGGGAGAGGGAGGTGCAGAAACAGACGGAGGGAGAGGCTCTGAACTGTCAGCACAGAGCCTGACTCAGGGCTCAAACTCATGAACCTGGAGATCGTGACCTGAGCTGAAGTCAGCCGCTTAACCGACTGAGCCACCCAGGTGCCCCCCATTTTACTTATGCCAAGGATTACTTACAGATAGCAGCTTGTGGGTTTTTTTTTTCTCAGTGCTATAGATGTTTTTTCCTCTCATATTTATTCTGCCATGTCTGATCTGCTTTTGAGCCACATGTGAGAAGCTAACTCTCATCCTGATTGTTGATGCTGTTTATTTTTTTTAAAGCATTGCCCCATTTAAAGAATTATTCTGGATAGTCCCACAGGGGGAAAGAATAGAGATGAAGGATTGGGGGTGGAAAAGACAAAAAAAGGCAAATTGAAAAAGAGATTTGGGAAAATTCCTGGCAGACCTAGAGGACCAAACAGAGGGAAGGACATTCAATTAGGAAGCTGTTGCTATTTTATTGTGTGCCCTGTACTCTCTCAGTGCTCTGAGGACTATGGCAGAACTTCAGAAAGAAATGACTGTGTGGTACAATTAGAGAGGTTCATCTCTAGGAACTGTGGCTCCCTGTGTTACAAGTAGGATTCTTGTGCTCATGCTTGCATTGAAGCAACAGTGTCGCCTACTTTTTCTTTTTTTAATTGTGGAGAAAGACACATAACATAAATTCACCGTCTTAAAAGGAATGGGTAAAGAAGAAATGGAATATTATTCAGTCGTAAAAAGAGGGAAATCCTGCCATCACAACAATATGAATGGACCCCGAGGGCTTTATGATAAGTGAAATAAGTCAGACAGAGAAAGATACTGTGTGATACCACTCATATATAGAATCAAAATACATAAGGCGCACAGAAAGAGTAAAATAGTGATTGCAGGGACTGAGGGATTGGAAATGGAGTGACAATGGGTCAAAGGGTACAAACTTCCAATTATAAGAAGAATGAGTTCTAGGGAGATAATGTACAGCCTGGTGACTATAGTTAGCAATACGTTATTGTATCCTTGGCAGTTGCTATGAGCATTGAACTTTAATGTTCTCGCCATAACAACAATGACAACAAAATGGCGATTATATAAGGTGAAGGACATGTTAACTAACCTTTTGTGGTAAACATTTAGCAATATATACGTGCATCAGATCATCAAATTGTGCACCTTAAACTTGCACATGTTATATGTCAATTATATCTCAATAAAGCTGGAAGAAAATGACCATCTTAATCATCTTTTAATTGTACAGTTTGGTGGCATTAAGTACATTCACATTGTTGTGCAGCCATTACTACCATCCATCCCCAGAATTCTTTCCATCTTTCAAAACTGAAATTACGTCGCCATCAACAATACTTTCCCATTACCCTGTCCCCAGCCCCTGGAAGCCACCATCTACTTTCTGCATTTCTGAATTTCACAACTCTAGGTACCTCACATATGTAGAATCATACAGTATTTGTCATTTTGTGAATGTCTTATTTCACTTAGCATAATGTTCTCAAAGATCATCCATGTTGTAGCACATGTCAGAATTTCATTCCTTTTTAAGGTTGAATAACATTCCATTGTATGGATATACCAAATTTTGTCTATCCATTTATCCATTGATGGACACTTGGGTTGCTTTCATCTTTTTGGCTATTGTGAATAATACTGCTATGAGCATGGGCATACAAAAATATGTTTGAATCATCTGCTTTTGAAGAAACATGTAAGCTTGGATAATGAACATACTGAATAGTGTGGACATAAGACCAGAATACCTCTTTGTGAATGTTTATGACTGTGTAAAACCCTCAAGGACCTTGAATGAGCATCTGGTGGGAGGAAGAGGGAAAAGTTTTAAATTCTCTATCAGTCCATCAGATGGAGACTCAGAAAATTCAGTTTGAATTGGAGAAATAGAAATTCCTTATACTTATTTTGTGGGGTATCTTCCCAGCTGCTGCACTGATTTGACTAAATTTCTATTATTTGCCACAAAATGAGAGTTAACTCTAACATATTTTTTCCTCTCTTGGTTTATAAGGTCTTTTATAATGGAATCTACATCTGATAATTTATTTTTATTCTCCACAGGAGAAGTATAAAAAAAAGGGGGGGTTAATTATATGAAACACCATTAGGAGATCTGTGATGTTCTGGAGAACAGTATGGAGGTTCCTCAAAAAACTAAAAGTAAAAGTACCCTATGATCCAGCAGTTGCACTATTAGATATTTACCCAAAGGATACAAAAATACAGATTAGAAGAGGTACATGCACCTCAGTATTTCTAGCCACATTATCAACAATAGCCAAAATATGGAGAAAGCCCAAATGTCCATGACTTATGAATGAGTGAAGAAGATGTGGTATATATATATATACAATGGAGTATTACTCAGCCATCCAAAAGAATGAAATCTCCCCATTTGCAATGATGTGTATGGAACTAAAATGTATTACACTAAGCAAAATAAGTCAATCAGAGAAAGATAAATACCATATGCTTTCACTCATGTGTGGAATTTAAGAAACAAAACAGATGAATATATGGGAAGGGAGGAAGAAAGAGAAGGGAGGGAGAGAAACCACAAGAGACTCCTAATGACAGAGAACAAACTGAGGGTTGATGGAGGAGGTGGGTGGGAGATGGGCTAAATAGGTGATAGGTATTAAGTGGGGCACTTGTGATGAGCACTGGGTGTTGTATTTAAGCGATGAATGAATGAATTCTACTCCTGAAACCAATATTGCACTGGATGTTAACTAAAATTCAAATAAAAAAAGAGATCTGCAAAAAATCTCAAAACTAAAGTTACCAAAGAGTACAAAAGGGCACTTTGTGATTGGTTCATTCAACACATGATGTTACTTTTATTTATTTTTAAAAAAAAATTTTGTTAATGTTTATTTATTTTTGAGAGACAGCACAAGCAGTGGAGGGGCAGAGAGAGAGGGAGACAGAAGATCAGAAGTAGGCTCTGTGCTGACACCAGCAAGCCTGATGTGGGGCTCCAACATATGAACTGCGAGATTGTGACCTGAGCCAAAGTTAGACACTCAACTGACTGAGCTCCCAGGTGCTCCATGATACTACATTTAAAAAAATATGCTTTTATATATATGTGTGTGTGTGTATACATATATTTGTAATAAAATTTACCATTTTAGCCATTTAAGATGTACAATTCAGTGAAGTATATTCATAATGTTGTGCAATTGTCACCATTATTTGGCTCCAGACCTTTTTTACCATCCCAAATGGAAACTCTCTACCAATTAAACAATAACTCCCTATTCCCCCTAGTCCCCGGTAACCTCTATTGCATTTTCTGTCTCTATGTATTTGCCTATTCTGAGACCTAATGTAAGTGAGGTCATACATTATTTGCCCTTTTGTGGCTGGCTTACTTCACTTAGCATAATGTTCTCAAGGCTCATCCATGTTGTGGCATGCATTAGAATTTCATTCCTATTAAAGGCCAAANTATATGTTTACACACACACACACACACACACACACACACACACACACCACATTTTATTCATCCATTAATTTGTTGATGGACACTGGGATTGTTTCCACATTTTGGCTATTGTAAATAATGCTTCTATAAACATTGGTGTACATGTATCTGTTCGAGTCCTTGCTTTCAATTTTTGGGGTACACACCCAGGTGTGGAATTGCTGATTCATATAATTCTGTTTAACTTTCTGAGTAACTGCCAAACCCTTTTCCGTAATGACTATGCCATTTTACATGGCTACCAGCCAATGCACAAGGGTTCTTATTTCTCCATATCATCATCAACACTACTATCCATTTTTAATGATACCTATCTTAGTGAGTGTGAAGTGGTATCCTATTGTAGTTTTGGCTTTGTATTTCCCTAATGATTGATTGTGTTGAGCATTTTTCATGTGTTTATTGGCCATTTGTATATCTTCTTTGGAGAAATATCTGTTTAAGTCCTTTCTTTGTCCATTTTTGAATAAAGTCATTTAATTTTTGTTGTTGTTGAGATGTATGATAATAATTTATAATCACTGTGTTAGGTGCTGGAAATATTGCCATGTATAAGACATAGACTCTGCACTCGTGACACTCCCAGGCT
Source organism: Crocuta crocuta (assembly GCF_008692635.1). Classification (NCBI taxonomy): domain Eukaryota; kingdom Metazoa; phylum Chordata; class Mammalia; order Carnivora; family Hyaenidae; genus Crocuta; species Crocuta crocuta. Next base: position 35,248 of record NW_027530906.1, read on the forward strand.
AGTGGGAGAAGCGGACAATATTCTAATGCAGTGTGGTAAATCCAATGACAGTTATTTGCTGAAGGTATTGTGAGAGTTTCAAAGAGGGGCACACTAGTGGAGGTGGGAAGCAGATATGGATGTTTTCCTGAGGGATATGGTGCTTTGAGACCATCCTGGTCTCAAAGGATGTTAGGCAGGCAAAAAAAAAAGGGGAGGGTAGACATTCCAGGCAGAAAGGAAAGCATGAGCAATGGTTTGCAGGCATGAAACAGCAGGGCATGTTCTGGACACTACAAATATCTATCTACCTGCTGTTGAAGAAGCAAGTACAAGGCAGGCAGTGGCAAGAGATGAGGCAGGAGAGGGAGATGGGGACTGGATTATGCCAGATGTTACAGACTGTTGTAAGGTGTGTTTAGGCTTTATTCCCAGACCTATGGGGAGTGATTGAAAGGTTTTAGGCAGAGGAGTTATATAGTCAAACTTGTGTTTTAGATGAGAGCTTCCCAATCTTTGTTCATATTCCATCACAGGACACACAGCATGAGAATTTTTGTTTGACATTCTGAGGTAGATGGGCCTGCAGCTGCATCAGCTGGAGATGACAGGCCTTAGCTTTTGCTGCTTCCGACCCCAAACGGCTGTCCCAAGAGATGAGATTGGGAAGTCTTGTGAAGAACAAGACCTTGGAGGAAAACGACACTGAAGGCAGGCTGTCAAGTTCAACTAACCAGGTATAGTGAGGATAGAGAAAACAACTCAGAGATAGAATTGATAGGACTTGATAGACTGATAGACTGGATATGGAGGCAGGGAGTCAGAGGTGATTCCCAGGGTTCTGGCTTGGACAACTGGATGGGGGAGCCACGTGCTTGAGAGATATTAGGAGTTTAGGGATGAGAGTAAATATGTACTTTGAAATGAGTGGCTGGAGATGTCCAATAGGCCATTCTGTCCTTGTTGGCCTTATTGGTTATNCAGTGTAGAAATTCTTTTTTTTTAAATATTTTTAATGTTTTATTATTTATTTTTGACAGCGAGAGAGACAGAGCACAAGTGGGGGAGGGGCAGAGAGAGAGGAAGACACGGAATCTGAAGCAGGCTCCAGGCTCTGAGCTGTCAGCACAGAGCCCGACACGGGGCTCAAACTCACAGACCTCGAGATCATGACCTGAGCCAAAGTCGGATACTTAACCGACTGAGCCACCCAGGCGCCTCTCAGTGTGGAAATTCTTATAGCTTAAAAAGGAACCATAGGGGTGACTGTAATAGCGATCCACCTCCTTTGAAAACTTTCCCAGCCCACAGCCTCCAAGAGGCAACCTTTCATATGTACCACGTGACTTCAGCCTTTTGGACACCACTGAATGTTACCGGGATGAACATTTGACTCACCAATCAAATTTTCTCTCATGAGAATCAGGCTTTGGGGCCCAGTGACTATGTCAATTGTTTGTGGGGAACCAAGCCTGAAGGTCAAGTAGATCATTCCCTTTTTTAAAGTTTGTTTATTTATTGAAAGAGAGACAAAGAAAGAAAACACACATGGGCACAAGTGAGGGAGGGGCAGAGAGAGGGAGAGAGAGAATCCCAAGCGGGCTCCATATTGTCAGTTCAGAGCCCTATGTGGGGCTTGAACTCATGTAACGGGAGATCATGATCTGAGATGAAATCAAGAGTCAGACACTTAACTGACTGAGCCACCCAGGCACCTCTCAAGTAGATCATTCCTAAACCGTGTCCCCGGATTATCAGAATTGTTTGGGAACTTGTTAGAAATGCAAATTCTCATACCTCATCCCATATTTACTGAATCAAAGACTCTTGAGTGGGTCCCAGCCATCTATGTTTTCCAAGGCTTCCAGGTGCTTCTGTGCAGGCTATCCTTGATATGGACTCAGGATAAGAATACCCTTCTGGGAGTAGCCTTGATCTATCACTGGAGTGTGACAAGTAGGCAGAGAAACCTGGTTTGCAGAGAAGAGACTGGAGGAGAGAGAGAGAGACAGAGAGAGAGAGAAAGAGAGAGAAAGAGACAGAGAGAGACAGAGAATGGAAGAGAAGAGAGAGAGAGGCACAGACGTACACAGAGAAAGAGGAGAAACATGCTATTTGATAACTTTCCAGTTCTGCGAGGACCAGTTGTTCTTCCTACAGTCGGAATTTGTGAAATTTCCCTTTATTACTGCATAAATCTCTTTTATTTGAATGAAGTTTTCTTTTTTATAATAAAAGTGCTCTGATGCCCTAGTTGATTATTTCTCCAAAAATCTATTATGCACTTATTTACTGTGTGGCTACTGTTCAAGGCATCATAAGGGATACCAAGATCAACAAGACCTGGTTGTTGCCTTTGAGAAGCCCAGTTAAATGGAGGAGGAATACAGACAATATCAGAAGGGTACAGAAGGTGGCTACTGAGCTTTGAGATTATTTAAGCATTATTTAATTTAAGCAATTAAATTTGAGGTTTGATAAGCACTAAGTAAATATTAGCTGCATCTCAGTGGTATCTGGTAATGCCAAAGAAGACCTCAGGGAATACTTGATAGTTGATCTACTCCTTGACTAGTGAGTTTTGCAAGAAAAGGAGGAAGGAGATGGGAAGGTGTTTCAAGTGGAGTGAAAAGGGCACAAATGTATGGGAAACCATGGTATGTATCTGGGAAACATGGGTGATATAAGGGCAAACACAACTTAAAAATAAGAGGCTTGGGGGTCGCCTGGGTGGCTCAGTTGGCTAAGTGTCCGATTCTGAATTTCAGCTTGGGTCATGATCTCCTGGTTTGTGAGTTGGAGCCCCACTCTGCACTGTCAGTGCAGAGCCTGCTTGGGATTCTCTCTTTATCTCTCTCTCCCTCCCTCACTTACGCTCTTTCTCTCTCTCTCAAAATAAATAAACTTTTTAAAAAAAGAGGCTTAATTTTCCTTGTTAGAAATAAGTGGAGACTTCTCCCTCATCTCTCCCTTTTCTTAAAAAAATTCTTTCGGTGTCCTTTTCAAGTGTGTGTAAATCTTGATAATCTTAAAGTAGCCTCACAATTCTCCATGCTTCCTCAAGGACCTGGGAGCCACCTCTTTGAAATGCTAACATCAAGGGCAATCAAGTCCCAGATCTTCATTCCTGAGCGGAGGTCACAGCCTACCTTCAGGGAATCTCCCTCCAATTTGCAAAACTATCTCTTTGAGGTAAAGATAGGAAACATTTGTTTCTCCTATAGATAAAGTCAACACAGGTGGTCTCCCCAGTTACACTATAAAGTTAGGAGGAATTATGAATGACAAAAGGTGCCATGAGTTCTCTTACTTGAGGACTGGTTATCATTTATCTTGAAAACATGTCTGTAATGGGATGTAACTCCTTGACTAGATAAGGGGGTGATTCCTTTCTGGCTCTGTAGTTTCTCAGTGGATAGCCTATGGTGTGCAACCCATTTTGGCTTAATGTTCATTCACTTTTCTTTCACTACTACCTTTGTGGAGAGGATTTTTGGTTTGGAAGAGCTCATTTTTAATTATGTTTCTCCACCGGTGGTTTGCTTTGTCCGGAGTTGTACTGTTACAGAAAGCAAGGGGAAAGAGGAAACTTGAGGCCAAACCTAAGGCCTGAGGACAGAAGATTGCTGTGTTGGGGTGTAGGCTTTATCCCTTAAGGCAGTGAAGAAGTCTGGAATTTAAATCAGGGAAGTGAAATAATGAGTTTTTGATCTTAGAAAAATGATCCCAGTAGTAATGTGGAGGGTAGATTGGGAGGAAGAAGGGTCAAGTAGCATAGCACTAACTGTGGACATGACAATAATCTTAAAATACTATTTAAGAGTTTTCTTAGACCGTTATTACGCAAAGGTTATTCTTAGATTGACCTTTCCCTAATCCCCCTAACAATATCTGGACCTGTGTATCTTTTGTTTTTATTTAAAATATTTTTTCAACATTTAAAAAAAAATTATTTCTGAGAGAGAGAGAGAGAGAGAGACAGCGCGAGCATAGAGAGAGAGAGAGAGAAAGAGACAGCGCGAGCAGGGTAGGGTCAGAGAGAGAGGGAGACACAGAATATGAAGCAGGCTCCAGGCTCTGAGCTCTGAGCTAGCTGTCAGCACAGAGCCCGACGCAGGGCTCGAACCCACGAACCGTGAGATCATGCCCTGAGCCAAAGTCGGACGCTTAACCGACTGAGCCACCCAGGTGCCCCTGTGTATCTTTATTTTTTACCACAGGGACATTTCTCCAGGATATGGAGAGTAGAGGAGAGCAATAGTGGTTGTGGCTGCATGTCTGACACTCCTGGGCCGTTTTTCCTGAATGGTTTGAGTGCCCCTCTGGCCCCACAATCTCATACCAATGACTCCTGAGGTTCCAAGCATCTTCAGGATCTACAGTATCTCTGACAGTGGCCGTCAGGAGGAAGGAGTTGCTTATTACAGCGGTCTCCGTCATTAACTGGTGCTCAGTTTAT
>NW_027530906.1:42926-43761 GCF_008692635.1 Crocuta crocuta
TTCAAGTAAGTGTAAATCTTGATAATCTTAAAGTAGCCTCACAATTCTCCATGCTTCCTCAAGGACCTGGGAGCCACCTCTTTGAAATGCTAACATCAAGGGCAATCAAGTCCCAGATCTTCATTCCTGAGCGGAGGTCACAGCCTACCTTCAGGGAATCTCCCTCCAATTTGCAAAACTATCTCTTTGAGGTAAAGATAGGAAACATTTGTTTCTCCTATAGATAAAGTCAACACAGGTGGTCTCCCCAGTTACACTATAAAGTTAGGAGGAATTATGAATGACAAAAGGTGCCATGAGTTCTCTTACTTGAGGACTGGTTATCATTTATCTTGAAAACATGTCTGTAATGGGATGTAACTCCTTGACTAGATAAGGGGGTGATTCCTTTCTGGCTCTGTAGTTTCTCAGTGGATAGCCTATGGTGTGCAACCCATTTTGGCTTAATGTTCATTCACTTTTCTTTCACTACTACCTTTGTGGAGAGGATTTTTGGTTTGGAAGAGCTCATTTTTAATTATGTTTCTCCACCGGTGGTTTGCTTTGTCCGGAGTTGTACTGTTACAGAAAGCAAGGGGAAAGAGGAAACTTGAGGCCAAACCTAAGGCCTGAGGACAGAAGATTGCTGTGTTGGGGTGTAGGCTTTATCCCTTAAGGCAGTGAAGAAGTCTGGAATTTAAATCAGGGAAGTGAAATAATGAGTTTTTGATCTTAGAAAAATGATCCCAGTAGTAATGTGGAGGGTAGATTGGGAGGAAGAAGGGTCAAGTAGCATAGCACTAACTGTGGACATGACAATAATCTTAAAATACTATTTAAGAGTTTTGTTAGACCA
>NW_027530906.1:43958-44620 GCF_008692635.1 Crocuta crocuta
CAGAGAGAGAGGGAGACACAGAATATGAAGCAGGCTCCAGGCTCTGAGCTCTGAGCTAGCTGTCAGCACAGAGCCCGACGCAGGGCTCGAACCCACGAACCGTGAGATCATGCCCTGAGCCAAAGTCGGACGCTTAACCGACTGAGCCACCCAGGTGCCCCTGTGTATCTTTATTTTTTACCACAGGGACATTTCTCCAGGATATGGAGAGTAGAGGAGAGCAATAGTGGTTGTGGCTGCATGTCTGACACTCCTGGGCCGTTTTTCCTGAATGGTTTGAGTGCCCCTCTGGCCCCACAATCTCATACCAATGACTCCTGAGGTTCCAAGCATCTTCAGGATCTACAGTATCTCTGACAGTGGCCGTCAGGAGGAAGGAGTTGCTTATTACAGCGGTCTCCGTCATTAATTTGTGCTCAGTTTATGGTAGATGCTTGTTATTCGGCGAGACCCTGCACAGTCTCCAAACTGAAGTGTTACTCTTAACAGAGATGCCTCATTTTCTTAGTAGCCCCTACCTGGACCCCTAAGTTGTGACCCTTGAGTGCCTGGATTCCAGTGAGCTCAGCTTTTCCTTGTTTAACAACCCATAAATGGATTTCCTTAAAATGAGACTTTGTAAATAGAAACTGAGAAGAACCCAAACACTTTGAACTACACGG
>NW_027530906.1:44842-45178 GCF_008692635.1 Crocuta crocuta
ACACATAATGTTTATTTAATAGTTAACAAAGGCACATCAATAACCACTTACTACATATATGTATATAGATATATATATTTATATAAAATTAACACAGATATGTTTCTCTCTTAACTGCCAATTTCCCCAAGAAAGAAGTGTTCATCTCTTCAGGTCATGAAGGCTAAAGGCAAAGTCTTAGTCCCAATCTTATTCTTCCCCACTCTCTTCTTGAGACCTACACTGATTCTCAATGAGTTGACCGTCACCTTCTGTGGCCGTAACATCTCTTAGAGGCATGCTGATGGCAGGGACTCCTCAGATTCCTTCTGAATTCTCTCAAGTCCTGTGGGAAAT
>NW_027530906.1:45374-52143 GCF_008692635.1 Crocuta crocuta
GTTGGAAATAAACAGGCTGTCTGTGTTAACAGGTGCGGTTGCCACTGTTTGTTGCTGTTCAACCACTGATATTCTGTGATTTTTCACCGACTTCTCTCTTTGTACTTGTACATCCATGCAATGCACGGAATCATCTGCGCAGGAAAAACTCCCTTATTCTCATCAGGAAAATGTATGATTTTTCCTGCATCTCTTCTACTTTGCCCCAGATACCCTGGTTGTCTTTGCACTACAGTCCATTTTCATGCACAGCACAAATATTCTGGGCTACGCTGACCGCAACTTCCTTCTTATACTGATTTCCTCTTTGGAATGCTGTGCCTTTACTTCAGGCTTCTGTTTGTAAAGATGGGAACTGGGCCTCCTGTTTCTGTCGCAAACCTCACCCTTCCATCCAGGTGGCTATCCTTTCTATCACTGCAGCTGTTGGCTTTTATTGCCCCACAGACCCGGGGTCTTCCTGCCTACGGGAATTGTAGAAGCCCCAGCACTAAAAGGAAAATCTGTGAGGGATCAGTTAAATGAGCATTTCTAGGACAAGAAAGAGTAAAGAAAAAAAATCTGAGCGTGGGTGTCCATCTGTCGAATATTAGCAAGTATAGGTATTAGGCGACTCCAGAAATGTGATCACGCATCAGGCTTATCCAGTGTCCTGCTCTTTACTACAGATGCTGACCACGTGAGTGGATTCTGGCCTGTGGAACTGTGCAATGTTTACTATCTAGTCACTATTTCGGGTTCATTATTATAGCAGAACTTTCCTGACAATAACAAAATTATAAGAGTCTTCTTTTTTGGCCTTCCTGAGGTGGTAAATGATGGTACCACTTGTCCATAGGAATTTGATTGCTGCCCAAATGCTGTTTGTTTCAGTAAAAACATATATCCCTCGTCTAAGTAAGTGGCTGTCTGATATTTGACCACTGGAGTCATGCCTTTTTATCTTTAAGGTAAACTCTACACACAACGTGGGGCTCAAACTTACGAACTTAAGATCAAGAATCGCATGGCTCTACTGATGGAGCTAGCCAGGTGCCCAGAGTCATGCCTTTTAAAATATAAACACTCTCGGGGGCAGCACATAAGCACTGCCAGTCCAAGACTGTAGTGTGAGCCGTCTCTTGATCTCAGTTCTGAGCTGCCCTCAGTAGCTTGAGATGCCCAACAGGGAAGTTCTGAAGGAGAAAAGTCCAGATCTGTCTGGAGAAGCGGGCCCAACAGGTTGCTACCTGGGGCTTCTAGGGAGGGGCTTCTAGGGAACCAGAAGCCACCATGGGGGATGAGAAAAAGAGACGCTTAGAAGGATGCTGAACAAAGAGGTTTAAAAGCACCAAGCTAAGCTTTATTTCCGGTTTTGCCTGTGGGTTAACTTCCCTCTGGCCAACAGAATCTCCATTTTGATTGTAGTTGGGAATGCCTGCCCTGAATCTTACCTATCATTCAGGTAGGTAGACAAACTGAATTCTGAAGAGGCCAAAGACCTTTTGTAAATGTCTATATAGTGAGCTGGTATTTATGCAGGGTTTATCACAGACTCACAGAAGGATGTACAACACACCCAAGGGCTCAAAGTCGGCTTATGGAGAAGTGCCACACTCAGAAAGAGTAAAGCAGGGCTCAAGGGACAAGGGAGCTCTTAGTTCTGTATGATTCAGCTGACACTGGACCTCCTCCCTGGCTCTTTGCACGGTTATAGACACGTGAAGAATACTTCAATCTGTCACAGCCTCTCAGTCAAAGCCTCTTCACCTGAATTTTCTACCGGCCTGACTACCAAACAGTTGCCAATGTGGAGAAATTCCCAACTAGTGTTTTTTAAGTATTTAGAAATCTGTCAGAATAAAGTATTATCAAGTTATATTTTGCTTTCTTAAAGAACAAAAATCATTATCTGTTCACTCCAGTGCCATTTGTTGGAGAAAACCAATTTTAAGTGAGAAAACATTTTGATGGAAAAATTCATGCATCTCATTGTTATGAAACCACTGATGCCCATCTTGAAAAAAATGAAACGAACAACACTGGTCTCATATGTTCCACTGAAGATGCAAGATAGAAATGAATAACCAGAAAATATAAACCTCTAATAATGTATCTTATAAAATTCCTCAGGATTTCTGAAGCACAATAGAAGTAAGCATTATCTCAAAACGTTTAGTTTTCTTTTACTAAAATACAAATGTGCCTTTCTGGTGTTAGTAACTTCAATATCAGAGAAATAATACGTCTAATACAATGAATGTATTATCTATATAATTCATAATACTGAAGGTATAGTTGGAAATAATTTTTTTCTATGTATGAAAAAGAACTTTGAACCAAATCACAAATTTAAAATTTATGTTAGAATTACCAAATATTAGGATTGATATAGTAGAACAGGAGTAGCTTTTAAGTAAACTCCTAATGTGTGAATATGGATTCATAAAAAAAAGACATAACCAAGACATTTACACATTTTATTAAAAGAACCAAAAATACACAACACAGAAGTAGCATACTAAAATGACTGCATAATGCACACTTCTAAACACAAAGAAGCAGAAGAGCACTATAATTTGGGGGAAAAAAAACAAAAAAATCAAAGCATCTATCCTATTGATAGCAGTTGAAGGAATGAACTATTGCATTTTGGAGGTGAAGAGTTCACATCTGTGAACAATTGTGGTCATTATTTAAATTTGTAATTGTTGCATATGGCTAATAATTTTCGTATCCACAGGTATTTTAAAATGGACATTCTTCTGCCCCAAATATGTGCTTCCATTTTCTACAGTATACTGGATTGTTGTTATATAAACATTACAGAAAGCTCTTTAAAAAAGAGTACATTTAGGAACATTTTTCTTAACATTTAAATGATTATAACTTGGGGGCATGCTAACAAATGGTTCATTTGCAAGTAATTAAAGCACTAACAGCAATAATAAAAGGAAATTTATTTTGAAAAGGGCAAACCCAGAACCCAACAGTCCGATGGTCAGATCATTCTCTCAACTGCTAGACACAAAAGACATAGCAACAGAATAATTTGGTTTCCATCATGAACAGATAGCATCTGTATACAGACATAAAGCTTTGCAACCATGCAGTTGTATGACAGATAAATCTTTAGGTTGTGTGTTTGGGGAGAAAAAAGCATGGCATAAAGTTGGGTTACTTTTAGGTCATGTTACAGAGGTATTTTTTTTAATTAAAGTAATACAATGTAGCAGGTGACGAGTGAGAATTTTTGCAATATCTTCTAATAGTCAGTGATATAGTTTTTCCTTTCAGGTATGCTTTATGGGTTCTATTTTGAGATCAAATTTCTCTGGAATAATCCTGCTTTGGAGTAGTAGTGGATGGTTCTTGCCAGGCCAAGTGAAGGCTCTGGAAACTATGAACTAGTCAAACTAAACCCTTTCCTGGGTTTAATAATGGAGGTCCCTTTTTGGTCTCAAGTCATTCACATTTTGTTATATTTCATTCTCTAATTTGACTTACTGAGATACAGCCACTGTGTGTAAGCTCCAAAGAGTCTGACCCAACGGCTGTCAGCATGCACAATATGCCATCAATTACTTGGTTATCTTTTGTGATGCCTCTAGGTTCGTTCTTACTATTTTATAGATGATTCTTCTTCACTTAAAATCTATATGTCTATTGACCTTATGAAAATATATTCTTGTGGCTTATAGATTCACAAGGAAATGTCAACACAAGAACACGGGGTAAGTTGGGAAAGTATATTGGTGACAAGGTTGGAGTTGGGAGTCCCTAACTAGAGAAGTAACGAATGCTTATATTTTATGCCAGTGGAAATGCTGGTCAGATGGTCGGGCTGTTAGTTGTATAGCTGACTCTAAATGATTAAGGGTTGAAGGGAGAAAAAGAGAAATTGCTCACCAACTGGCCCTGAGCTGTTGGACAACCTTAAGGCTTGGTTGCTTTCTGGCTTTGGCGTATCTTCCTGTCTCTGTGAGAACCATCAACATGGGTAGTGACACTGATACCAACTCCCTTAATCCCAGGGTGGGTAACTTCTCCAAGGCAAGGGTGACACACCCCAAGATGTGAAAGACTCAAAGTACCAAAGATCATCCCTCCTTAAACTTTTCTAACCTCATTGCCTGGAGGCAACAAAAAGTTAAATGGTGAGTGGTAGGTGATAGGGGAGCTCAAATTGCCAGAGATGGTCTGATTAAAACGTTCTTTTCCAGCTCCATATGTAAAATTTGGGCTGGTTCTCTTCTGTTAGATAAAGCAGTAGGAGGCTGTGTGACATAGTAAAGCACTTTCTAGTCTTGTAAAGGTAAGTCAGAAAACAGCTTCCACTGAACAGTAGTGCCAGGAGTATTTTTGTTGTTGTTGTTGCTAGAGGGAACAGAATGCCCCAAGCTGGCCATTCTTAATTCTTAAATTAAGCCTGTCAATGGTTGCCAATTTGGTTTTGGGACCTGGATTTTAAAGGGGGAAATAGTAGTGAATGTTAACATTTTGATTGTCACTTAAATGGGTATTAATCAGTGTAACTGATACCTTTCAATCTGGAATTTTCTGTCAAAGATGGAATCTGCTGATCAAAATGGAACTCTCCATCTTGCAACATATAGGGTGTTTTACTGCTTGTAACCATTGAAACAAGAAAACCTTTGCCAGATACCTGNAGTACTGTCACTCTGTCAGTGCTGTTAGCTGAAGCTGACCCGTTACCTGTTACTAGTCTTTTCTTCCAGTGAACTGTAGCAAACCAGAAAGCCTCCGCAACAGCAAAGCAACATCATGTTTTGGTTACGTCTTCTAGCAAAATCCCCCTTTTTCTCAAGGCCTTAGAAATAACTCTATCTTACTAACTTTTCCACTATTATCACAGATTTCTTATATTTAAAAAACAAAAGCTCCAAGCATAGCGTTCATGGACTATGTACATAAGTGCAAAAAAGGTGTGTCTCACACAGTCGCACCCTAACTGAGACCATCAGTTTGCTGCAGCATATATGCCTCTCAAACACTGTTAAGGGGTCATTCCACAGTATCTTTATGTATGGTTTTCCAAATAAGAATTCATTTCAAAATACGCTTTCATCATTCTTCAATCCTCATTTGGATATATTTATGCGAGTACGTGATTCCAGAAAAGAGAATTTTTGCCGTGATAGCTATGCCTCCTGCATAGGGTAATTTGGAAAACATAATGTCATGAACAAGGTCAGGTAATAGATTATAGATGCAGTAATTGTGTTTTGAAGTTGAAATACTGTGGAATAACCCTATCCACACAACAAATTCTATAAGCTATAAAGCTGACTCTAGAATCCATGTGTTGTAAACTTTTTGATCCAAAAGTCATACAAGGACACACATTCAGCATTTGCATTGCAATTTGGGATTAAAGAAAAATTCGGCTAGATCTGTTCTCTGAGGTTTGAGCTGTGTCTTCTACAGGCTCATACTGTCAAAAACCATGTATAGTTTAAAAGTAAAATTATTACCAAAAAAAAGTGTCTAAAGTTNTCATGCTTCTGTGTCAGTGTAGAACCTATCTAGGTGGGTTGAATACATGTAGTAAAATCAAACTTTCTCTAACTCTCCTTCAAAATTAAATTCATTAATTACTTAGATACAAAAAACGTAGTAAAATGAAAACTTTAAAAACTAAAAAGAAAAATGAAAACATGGCACCCATCAGTGACTTGGTGCTCAGGACCTAGATTTGATAATTAAATCTACAGTTTGATGACGCAGTCAAGTAAGTTTGCAAAAAGAGTTGTGATACACTTTTCGATACTATTCATTCTGGTACTGGTACAATGAAAAATTAGGCCCCTATCTTCCGACATCTACTCAACAGAATTGGGAAACAGGATTTCTCTACTTCTATTTCAATGTGCGAAGAAATGGAGGAGAGAAAAAAAGAAAGAGGATTCCAGTCTCTAATCATTCTGTGCATAGCAACCTACCCTACAGGCTACAGTAACTCAGATACCTTAGTGAACACAGCCCCGTGGTGTGGGACAACACTCAACGGCAAGATCAAAGTGCTTTCACATGATCAAAAAAACGGATGGTGAAGGTGGATGGAGGAGGGAGAAGATGGCTATTTGCATGACAATGAACTACAAATTAGACTCTAGCCTAGACAAGTGAGATGAAATGCAACAGCTGGTTAGAGAATCATGCTCCAATTGCAAAAGTAAATACTGTATTTAAATAGCAATTTTATGAATCCATTTGGTTTTAATTTAATCTTTATCCCTCTTTAAAATATACTTATGGTCACATAGTGCCTTAAAAAATTTTTTTTGATACTACTAAAACCCTCTGAACAGATAACCTCTAGATTATTTTTTCTGTATACCTGACCTGTTTTATCCAAGTTTCAGTACTCTTGCCTAATTTTGCAAAAGGCTGAGAGAAATGGACAAAGACAATAATTTTGGATAAATAAGAATAGAAGCCCTTGTCATATACAAAGCTTATAAAATGTTAACTAAGAATCACAAGTGATTAGAATTTAATATATACAATTCATCCAGTAAATCGTTATTTAGAGTCACTGATTAGTTTTGTGACTTGGCTTATGAACTGCAAATTTATAGTCTAATGACTTTCCTTTCTTCTTTTCTTTTCTTGAATAAACATAATTTGAATAAGACATTGCACAACTAGTTTAAAGAGTGCTATCTTAAAATTGCTTTTTTTGTCAAAGTTCTTTCACATCTGATACAAACTTTAGCGCTTTCAGTTTTCTTTCTTTAAATTCATTTACAAAGCAACTTGTAAAATG
>NW_027530906.1:52215-60368 GCF_008692635.1 Crocuta crocuta
AAAGGTGAAACGAGACAGCGCGTTGCCGCGAAAGGTCGAACGACACAAAAGAGTTCATTCTGCACTGAAAACATTTCTAACCCCTTTAAGGAATACAACTGGCTCAGGTGTATCCTTTCCAGATTTGTGGGATTAGCTCTGCCCTTCTGGAGAGGGACTGGCACATTTATACAAAACTCAAATCTANAAGATTTTGGGAAACAGAAATTAAGTGGTTCAAGGAATCAACAGGTAAAAGTCAGGACACCTCTTGTTCTCTAACCCCAGGCAATACTGTTAACAGATGACAATGTCTTGAAATTACCGATGATCAGGATTTTTGGATTGAGAATGAAGAACAACAGGATGTCACCTACCAAATAGATATTTTTGCTCTTTTGTTCTGAACTACATTGATCTGCTTCGGGATGGGGTCTCAAGCACAAACNCTCTGTGCCGGTCATTTTCATGAAGGAAAACAAACCTGTTATATGTATTAAATTTAAGGAATTGCATGCTTTCTAGTGAGAGAAAAAATGTTCAGTAGAAAATATTAAATCCAAGTAGAAATGAAATATCATATGGCTTCAGCACTGTATAAGAACAGTAACATTAATAACTGAGTACAGTGGAGGAGGTATGTCACAGGCCATAGGAATTCCTATTTTACTTGGTTATAAATTATTTCATAAATATTAGTAATGTGAATTCAGCTCAGCTCTATGGAGTATGCAGCTGGTCTGTTTCATCCAAAGGGTGCTAAAAACCTCTGTATTATGCTTTTCAAATACATATAAAAACAAATGGATCTAAACAAAGAAACAAAGAAATGGCTTGGTTACGAAAGGAGAGACTTGTCAATCACGTCTGGGAAGGGCAGCACTTGGCATAGACGCCTGCTCCCTCACTGAAGTGTTCAGCAGAACTAGAAATTCAGTCAAATGGAAGCTAAAGACAATTGTGGACAGCTCTCCTAGAAGTTTTAACTAAATCAGAGAATAATTTTAAATGCCTTCCTACCCTCCCCCTTACCACCCTGCCCTTTCTTCAAACCTATACTCAGGCTCCAACTGTGATCGGTTGGAAGATTGTCCATTTGGGGGACAAAGGCCTCACTTCGAATCAATTCTCAATCACCCTGACTTTTGCGAGATTGCATCTTACTTATTATTCAAAAAGACGAGTCTAAAGAACATGAGCCATTTGTATTCAGAGAATGGCACTTGTGTAAAAGGTTACGTTACAATGATTTTTACACACTTTCCTCCGAAATGTATGTAAAAACTATCTCCATGCCCCCATTTCCACTACAATTGGTGTACTTTTAAGCCTCCAACTACCAATTTCGAGGTGAACTTGACAAATGGCTCAGCTTTAGATGTTCAANTTACATGTAAATTGTAATTTTGCAAGCTTCTTAACGAGTGAGGTTAGAGCTTCATATTTCAAGAAGTTCCCTGTTTTACGCAGGTAATTATTTCTCTCTCACAAAAAACCTAGTCGCGTGATTGTATTATGCAAGGTCAGATCTGCAGGTACAAATTATACACATGCATGTTTATGAACAGGTTTTGCGCACACTCAGAATTGAGGCCTTTTAAAAGTCTGCCCCAAGAAACCTACAGAAATGTTCTAAAGAGAGAGAAAGCATATTAATATTAATCTGTCATGTTTTTCAAACACAGATATTTCTGTTTCCCGTTAGTAATTTTTTCATTGAAATCAAACACCACACATCTAGAGGAAAATACAATAGTATGTAAAAACCTAACTAACACAACACAACACATCACATCATACCACACCACAATACAATTCAATACAATATTGGGGAAAATGGTATTGGGTACATTTGTTACATTCTAAATCAACCCAATAGACTATTGTGTAAACAAAACAGTAAGGTAACACTTCAAAACAGATGAACATTTATCCACCAAGAATGCACAGTAAGCCAACAGTCCACTGTAGAGATTCACTCAGCGTATTTGTTATTGGAAAATCACAAAGAATAATGCAACAAATTACAAAACATTACGGTCATGTTCTACCTAATAATTCAGATAAGATAAATGATAGTTATTCATTTTCTATTTGTGTTTTAACATCTCCACTGATTAATGTTTTATTATTTTGTTTGAATTTGGTGGTTGGGATGTGTGTTTTGTTTAATATATTGACTGCACCACACTTATTGTTGTATTGGTAGAAGACCTATGAGAATATATATAGAAAGGCCATATGGAGGTTCTCATGGAGAGATCCTGATACTCCGTAACTCTGTTGTTCAGAATTTCGACTGAAATGGAAGAAGAAAGAAATAGTGAGAAATATTAAGGGGTTATTGAAGCAGGAGTCAGGACACTTGGCTCTCGTGCCAGTTCTGTATGGGAACTGCCAATATATTCCCCACCCTGAGTTCCATGTTCTACATCTGTGGAAATGGGGCTGTCGGAAACGGTCATCAAGAGTCATATACCATGACAGTTTATCGTTCTCGCTGAGTGCTAATGTACAGAGTTGCCCTACGTTAACAGAGATGCACTCAGTTTTTAAGGCATTATCCACACAATGCTTAAATGTTGTGATGAACATACACCCATCTCTCTACTTTCTTCAAGAAGCATATATTGAGAAAACATGTTTGATACCAAACATTTTGAAATACGCAAATGTTAACCAAACTTTAAACCTTTTAATCTGAATGTTTTGGAGCCATGCAGAAATAGCCAAGGTGTGAAATCAAGGTATATAGTGTTTTACAAAATTATAGTTTTGAACTTTGGGGAAGTTTTCAGCATCTATTACATATTGAAGTGATTATGGTGTGCCAAATACCTCTAAGTTTTCTAATGGAATCTAGCAGAAAGGAATCACGATTCTTAAATGTACTGTTGGAAAGCTCATTATATTTGACAACTTTTGTTTACCCTGATGTAAAGAAAGCAGCCCATGAGAATCGGGCAAGTGTTTGCAAAGCCCATATTCTCATGTTTGGTGCTATTCCCAAGTTGCCACTATCCCAAATGGTACCCCTGAAAACAATTACTTTAGTAATTGTTTTAGCTACTTTAGCTACTTTAGTTATTCCATGTACTCAAAGGTGTCTTTTTAAAACATTCCTTATGATTGAAGGGACTTGTTTATCGAATGTGCAGTCAGCTATTGGCTCTGTCCAGGACAGAGTTAGCGTCTGGGGCCAGATTTTGGCGAACTAGTCCACCAAGACAACAGAACCATCACCTCCTTCAACTAGATCAAACACTCCAGTTCTGAGAACCTCAAATTTTCAATGACTAATACATGCCATTCAGAATTGGTACACTTGTTGAATCAGTCCCAATTATTAACTAATTAAGATACCTAGGAGTCTTAAGTGGCTTGAAAAGTCACATTTTCCAAGTCAATGACTGATCAAATTTAGAAGGTGCTAGGACCGCTCTGGACCCGGAAAAGAGATTAAGGGTGTGGGGGTTGGGGAAAGGGGAATCCAACAAAAGCCCATCTTTTTGGAAAAGCCATGATTTGAATGAAAATAATGATTACATTTTTATACTATGTCACTCAAAATTCAAAATAGCTGGAGCAATTCTGATAGACTTACATGGAAAGCAACACAAAATGGCAGACTTTAAAAGCACTACTTTCTACATCTTGGGAGCAGCCTACTGCTTACTGGCTTTAAGATATTCATCTTAGTCAAACTATGACAAAATTACTTTGCTTTAATTCAACACTAACAAAAAAATGAAGCTAGAAAAGTGTTAAAGGATTAAAATTCAGATGTGATCTGTGCCTTGGGCTGATAAATCATACTCCTTTAACAACAGGAAAACATTTCAGAATTTGTAAGCGCACTGGGAAAATAACAGTGCTGGCTGTCATTTTTCACAGAAAATTGCATTATTTGCTCTCCACATTTCAATTTGGACAATTGAGAATGCTTAAATAAAGCTCTAAGTTATAAGCAATGTCTAGCAATGAAAATATTAACCAAAGCCCTTAGCAAATGCAGTTGTGTAAATAAAAGATATAACCTATATATATTATTCATATTAATACTTAAAGCAACTTACTGTTCTACTGGTAACTTCTACATCTGTGAAACAAACATGCTGCTATTCAGTTCATCTATTGATAATGGGGGTATCTATAGTAGTAAAAAAGATTTTAGATTAAAATAGTTTCTCGAGAGAATTCCATTTATTTTGTTCACTGTTGGGGCATGGTAATTAATAACTATAATCTATTTCACAGAAAAATTTAGACATATTAACCATATCCACTAATAGTTAATTTCACAGAGCACAGATTTGAATGTGGTTTGTTCCCCCAATGGATTAATCCTCTGTGTGCCGTGTGGTTATCATACTTGTAAATGGAAGCAGCTGTGGACTGTGCAGTCTTGAAGCATGGTTACCACCTTAACAAGGCAAATCAGCCATAACATTACACGACAGTTATTCTATGTATCTCATTACAATTTCAAGACTCTCCCACAGTTTAGAACATGTCTTGTGACTCTGCCTGTAAGTACCTAAAGGAAATGGGAATCACAACACAAGCACATCATAATGTCAGTATGACATCTCTGATGTCATCACTGGGTAATGATAAGGATCTCTGTGCCTTGGAAAGAAATGTGTTATCTTGCTTTCTTTCCAGCAGATCTGAAGGTAAAGGTGAGGACTGTACTAAATGAAAGTTCAAGCGCAATGACCAAAAAAATGGTAGTAAAAGAAAATAAATTCTTCTCTTGACCAATGAGGAAGCATTTAAGAAACCCTCAGTATATGGATTTGAGGATTGGTGTGACAGCAACAATCATGGCTATGGCATATCAAGAGCAGCCTCTGGTAACTGATTGAAAGTGAGAAAACTGTGGATTCATCTCAGGATGCATGGCATATACATCCGGCTAGAATATACGCAAAGAGAAAAAATCTAAATGTAACAACTGCTTAACAAACACATAGGAATCTGGATCGTCTCTTGCCAATCCAAAAAGCATATACTGTGCCTTACCAACACACTGTAGTTATCTGAACAGGTAAAATAAATGGCCAAACCTGATTGCCTGCGGCTGTTGCAGCGAAGGGAACGCTGGTGGCAGNAGTAGGAAACCATGGAAGCAACACACGGGAGGGTGGAGAATTTATGCAGCCATGACATACACGATGGAGTGGGGTGTGGTAGGTATCACAGCAACAAGCCATGTGACATCATCATGATGGATACACCAGGGTGCAACATGCAATCACAGTCAGTGCAAAGCAACACAGCGTGGAAGGGGAAAAAAATTTAAAAAGAGAAAAGGGGAAAGCCAATTATAGTTACCATTAAGGAAAATGGAATCATTCTCAACCACTCAACCAGTTAGTTGTTTTTGTTTTGTTTTGTTTTGTTTTTGTTTTAGCAGAATCACGCTATAGTTGACGTAAAAGGCCCCGTTTTCAGAAAGGGCTACCATGAGTGTATAGGACAGAATCTGATTTTACCAAGGCTGTCTATAGAAGTACCTAGTGAAGCAGACAAGTGGCTGGGTTGCACATTTGAAATGTGAGTGTGGAAGTGCAGATTGGTGTTTGGGTTCACTAACATATAGACCTGAGTATCGTCACGACATTTGTAGGTGCAGGAGAGCTATAGTTGTACTTACCTGATCTACATGCAAACAACAAACCAAAAAAGGTAGTTCACTTGGTGGGCATGTGTCTGTTAGGGGAACAAATATGAAGAACATGGTGGACTGTGCATGCAGATTTTTAAGTGCAGCTTTGGTAAATCCCTTGGAAATCTAGGGTTTTACCAAACAAACACATGGGTGCTTCATAGTAAATATCTGACAAAATCTTGTCTTCATCCCAATTATTACAGCTGTAACATCTCTTTCAGGATGGTCTCTTTTTGCCTTCTCTAGCCTCTATCTCATTTTGAAAGCTTTTTAGATGCTTTTCTCCTTCCTAGCTCATTTTGGAAAGCAAACTAAGGAATTAATGTGTGAATGGTGAGCATGCATATATAATAATGCACGTCTATATCCACTGGATTCAGAGTTTCTGGAAGTCTACAGAGCAAGTAAATGGCCTGGAGAGAGGAAAATCAATATATACAACGTCACAGAAACCATAGATGTGCCCTAAATGGTGATTAATAGAAATCCTGCACTTAGCCCTTACATATATCATCAGTTACCCGTTACCTATAGACCTCCCTAACTGTATCACATCCGACTCTAAAAACACTCTTGTTTTCCCTTTAGGAGCATAGCAACTATACAGGAAGAAGCGCCACTGAAGCATGCAGTTTGCATTCCTACACAGAGCTCTTAGGTGAAAAGACAGGGGAGCAGAGTCACAAAATGTTAAGACAGAGACACATTTGCCCAACTTGCGGAAGTCTATTCTAACCATGTGCGTATGATGATCCTGTCAGTATCCGTGGAAATGTTTTTACTTCCTTCAGGGGACAGCTAATCCCTCAGTAATAGGGCTCACCTCAGTGGCCGGGGTTCACACCCTGCCACTGCTATGTTAGCGAGTGCTACTACTATGTGGTTGTCATTACGGCCTTCCATTTTATTTCAGTAAACCTGTCAATCTCTTTTGGGTTCTCCATCTACTCTGGGCAACCAATAGGATGAAGGTCAAGCTGTGGCAAGCTCTCAAACAGGATGAATAGCACTGGATTGATATGAGATGGTGGCGTGGGGTGGGATGGGATAATTCCTTCCTGTATCACACAGAGCTATTTTCTCCTGGTCTGTGCCTGGTTCCCATGGACTATAGGAGCTAGGAACTCCTGTAACAGAAACATATAGGAGCTGGGAACTCCTGTAAAAGTAACAAGTCACTTTCTTATCTTCTTCAGTATTAGTGATACAAAAATGGGCTTTTATTTATTTTTTATTGTGCATGAGAGAGAGAGTACGTGTGCGCCTGCGCATGTATGAGCAGGGGAGGGACAGAGAAAGAGAGAGAATCCCAAGCAGGCCCTGCGCCATCAGTGCAGACCTCAATGCAGGGCTTGATCTCAAGAACCGTGAGATCATGACCTGAGCCAAAATCAAGAGTCAGACACTTAACGGACTGAGCCTCTCGGGTGCCCATAAAAATGGTCTTGAGATGGACACTGGATTGTGTTGGTGACTAACTAAAAGATCTGCATGTAACTGATCGTTACAAATCACACACTCCCAAAGAGTCATTTGAAAGGGTTCTGTTGGGCCTGGTTTCCATGCACATGGCACTTCATTCTAGAACACTACAGAATTCATCCCAGAACACTACAGAATGCTCTCGCTTTGCTTAACTCATCGTTTCACAACATTTGAATATTGGATTATTTAGATCTCATGAAAAACTCTTTTTTTGGAGGGGGGGTTATTTTGTGATACTTTACAAATTATACATTTGAAATCTTTTAAAGTGTGTTAGTAACAGATGTAAAGCTAAGAACAAAAGTGCCCACTCCGGCTAGATAAGGAAATGTTTCAAAATATTTCAGCTGCAATTTGTAGGATGCAAATAGAGACAGGGTTAGTATTTGGCCACAGTGGCAACCAACTAGGTCTCCAGAGCGTAGCAGTGTTGAGATTCTGCAAAGACGTGAAACAGCACCATATTAAATCTTAAGTCCTCAGAAAATGTCAAAATATTGCTAGAACATCAGCTTTAAAATACAAAAGTGCAGAAATGTGTTATTTTCTTCTTATTTGGAATGAGGTGCCCTAACCTGCTTATGCTCAGCAATGCAACTGCTTTGCTGTGACACAATGTGTACATATAAACTGTTCCTGTCATGACATAGTTGCATCAGAACAGTAGGAGGGGGGAGGGTCTGGTAGTGACAGTGGTGGAAACGGAGAGAGAAACAGCTTCTTGAAACTTTTGTCATAAATATGCTCAGCTTTCCTTATAGCAAAGGTAGACTCCAGTAACATTTTCAAGCTGCTTTACCTTGTCTGTTTTCTCTCTTCTTTGTGCCCTGACTCCAAATGCCGCCCCCCCCCCACCACAAGCTAGTGGCCCAGGAGCCACATCACTCAGTCACTCATCTCTTTCACAGTCATGACAGAAAAACAGTTTTTTTTCAGATTAGAAAAAGTTGAGAACGTTTGTACAAAACCTACCAACACTTGAAGCGGGTGCCATGCACATTATGGGCCCTGTACA
>NW_027530906.1:60406-61561 GCF_008692635.1 Crocuta crocuta
CGTGAAAAGTAAAGGAGAGAGATTTCATTATTAAATCTTTACTGAGAGAAATAATTTTTAACCAGAAAGATATCTTTCCAATATTAATTATTAAGCACATGCAAATCCAGTAATTTCCCATGCTTACAATTATAGCTCAGTTTTAAGATCACTAACCCAGGTAATCAAAGTAATTCTTAGATTCTTAGGTATAAAAGCGAACATTAATTCTTCTTTAAAGGAATTATCCCGCCTATATTACATTTTTATTTTGGGCACATTTTACCACAGCCTCCTCTTCCTCACAAGCATGGACTGGACTATGAACACATGGCAAACAGGCTTTTCATCAAGAGGGGGTGCTCAGCCCAACAGGTTTTCATTTTGCTATTGATTAAGAGGAAAGGGCTTCTCCTGACATTTTGCTCCTAAATCTTAGACTTCAAATTAGCCAAGTCCAGCAAAAAAATGTCTAAAAATTGTGTTTTTAAAATGATATCATAAAGAACTACTGTTTTTAACTGAAAGAATAAAGACTTTTTTTTAGGTCTTCTTTCCAAATTAATTAGCTGATTAATTTATCAATTAACCAATGGGTTGTTTCAAGGGCAGGTATATAATAAATACCCTGTTCTTAGTATGCCTATATAACTAATAAGGCTTTCTAAAATAATTTTAAAGCATGTCAGTGTCATTTCATAATCTACTGTACTCTCAGTGATCAGGATTTTCAATTTATTCCTAAGACATTATATGTTCATTCTTAAAGTACTGAACCATAGCAAGAAAGGTATTTCTGCTCACATATGATATTTATTTGAACAAAATTTTATATTCAATTTGGTACAAAACTGTTATGCTATTACATATAGTTGAATGTAGAAGGTAACCAAATATCCTGCATAGTATCAGGAAAATATGATAAACTGCTATATTTTTTATACAATTTTATATATAAGAACTGCTATAAGAGTTCAAGGCTAAACTATATGTTTTATACATATATACACACACACACAACTATACCTATAGTGTCATTGTAAGACAGTATACAGTATAGTTATAAGACAATTATACCTATAGTGTTGTTATAAGACAGTATATAGTATAGTTATAAGATATTATATGTATATGTATATATATATATACACTGTGTATACTGTCTTATAAAGACAC
>NW_027530906.1:61579-61889 GCF_008692635.1 Crocuta crocuta
TTGGCATATCAAAGATCTATAGACTACATATTACTGCAATGCTGAAACTGGGAAACATTTTTTTGAGGGGTGACCACTGTCTTCTAAAGGGATACCTAAGAGTCAAGGAATTAATTTGAGACTGAACAAAGTGAATTGATCTTAAGAAGCAAACACTAAGACATGTTAAAAAGAAAAATGTTGACCGTTCGGCCTAGTTTGATTTTAAACCATTCATTTGCAGGAATCATAGCAAAACTCTGGTTCTCTAGGCTAGCAGATCAAGTATAACTGCCTTGTTTGATTTGATTTCCAACCAAAACATCTGTTG
>NW_027530906.1:61902-63340 GCF_008692635.1 Crocuta crocuta
GAGCCCGGAGCCCCTGTTCTCACCTGCAGGGATATATGCCGGTGGCTGGAGCTGCAGGCCAGCCAGAGCCTGCTGGCAGTGGAAAACACTGGGGTTAAATACCGGAGTGGCACCATTGGTCTTTTCAAGTGCCGATCTCTTTGGTATCAGTTGAAGTGCACCAGGCTGAAGGGCCTGTGAGGGAGAGATGGAATAATAAATAGCGCCAAAGAAAGTAACAAAACAGCCTCAAGGCAAACAAAGAGGCAGCTGGATAAAGGTATGGCCCAGGAACCCTTTGCAAGGGTATCCGTTGAGCAATTCACTAGATGAGTACTTAGCCTAAGACAGAAAATAGACAGAAAAGGGGAAAAAAACTGGTTCTCAACTTCACTTATTTAAGCACATAAAAAAGGCCCTCATCATTTGAGCAAGATGTGACCCAAAGCTGTGAACAGCAAATAATCATTTAAAATTAACATCTCCGGGATGTCCATCCATTAACCTATTACAATAATATGGGCAGAAGCAACAGATATGGGAGGAAAGAGATTTTTGCCACTTAAAATTCCAACGTGGATCTAGGAGGCAAATGGTATACAGGTGATAAAACAGATGGCAGGAGGTCAGAGTTTGATCCGGTAGCTTCATAAAACAAAATCGAATTTATATAAGGACTCTAGGTCCAAATTCTAGAACTGTGCTTCTTCCAATTACCATGTAAGGGAAAAGTAAATAATTTTCTTCCTCACTACCCACCTCATCCAAATAACATGGGCAGTTAGCAAAATTTGCGCAATTCTCAATTTATACATGCTCGCTGTGCATTTTGGGATGTACCACCAGCTTCGTTAAGTCCTTGTAAGGTTTAATTCTAAAATGTATTAGATATTAAAACTCTCCTTTCATGTCCACACATTTCTTTCAAAATCTCACGGTGCTTATGATACTCGGTCAAATTTGCTCCTGGATCAGATTCACTGGGAAAGTTGGACATGACTTTCTACATTTTTTTCTCAGCAAATTGCACATGACTTAAAAGACATGTCCCAGCAATAATAATGAGGTATGCTCCAAATTCTTAAGGAGCCAGGAACACTTCTGTTGAGTAACAAGAATTCCATATGCCAAAAAGGGGTATGCCATGACCTTCTTTTTCTTGTGGATAATGAAGTCTAAAGTTATCTCTCTCTCTCTTTTTTTTTTTTTGGAAACTAAATATTTACCCTTCATGCCTTTTGCTTTTAAATGCATACATGTTGCTTTCAGTGAAGTCAACCTGAGCTACGCACATGAGAGGGTAAAAAAAAAATCTTTCTTTTTATGAAACATTTCAGCTCTGAATCCTTCAAAATATAGAAAGTGTAAATTTCTTCAGGAAGCCTCCTTTATTTGATCTTACCGCAAACCAATTGCTGTGGGCCAATCTGACCACACTACGAAGACTCTGCTCTCAGAG
>NW_027530906.1:63364-67868 GCF_008692635.1 Crocuta crocuta
TGACCAGTTACTTAGAAAGGAATTTTATATTAATATTCACAAGTACCAAATGAAGGCCTACTAGATAATACTTCTCAACATGGAGATTTGGAACTGACTTATATGCATCCTACCAAACACACCCAAATCATGAGAAATGGACACATATATGAAGGCCCCATGACTGAGCATGGAACAGGTACAAAATGGCATAAGCAAGCCATTCCTTATACAACCCATGCATAGGAGAACCTTTATTTTTACGGGAAACTGTATTCCTCTTCTGTATCATAGGCCTACACTACTACTGAACTCCATGGCACTGACAGAAGTAATAAAAAAATTGGAAGTTTAAAATCTGCAGTGAACATTCTGGATACCTTGCTATTTTCAGAGTTTAAAATCCCTTCCTTCAAAAGAATTTAAGACAAAAACCATTTGGTGAAGTCTTTTTAAAATTCATTAACAGACTGTTTTCCAGATCAGGAGAAAAAATAAGTTTCTTCTACTTTGGTGCCTCACATCTTTCATGAAGTGATGGGCTCAGTTCCTTTTTTAAAAAAAATTTTAAATGTTTATTTATTTTTGAGAGAGAGACAGAGTGTGAGCAGGAGAGGGGCCGAGAAAGAGGGAGAAACAGAATCTGAAGCAGGCTCCAGGCTCTGAGCTGTCAGCACAGAGCCTGATACGGGACTCGAACTCATGAACTGTGAGATCATGACCTGAGCAGAACCTGAACGCTCAACCGACTGAGCCACCCAGGCGCCCCGTGATGGGTTCAGTTCTGAGAGAAGAGGGGAGATGAAGCAAGTCCTGAATCTATGAGAAAAGTGTGGAGAAATTTGGAGTATTTGCCTTAGAAAAAAAGACATGAAAGTCCCACTCATATGGCATAGGGACTTATTTGATGTAATAAAATTTAAGTGTAAGTTCCAGTTCCAGCAAGATCAACTTCAACTCAATGAGGAAAACCTTCTTAACAAGTACAGATGTTTGAAAGTACATGAAACCTTGGATCGCGAGTAACTTGTTCTGTGAGTGTTCTGCAGACGAGCAAACATTTCTAATAAATTTTAACTTGATAAACGAGCAATGTCTTGCAATACGAGTACTGTGAGACACCGAATGTCATATGATCACAACTGAGCCAATGGTTCTTGAAATTCGTTTGGATATATGAGTGCTTTGGATTATAAGCAGGTTTCTGGAACAAATTATACTCCCAAACCAAGGTTTTAATGTAAATCTATCTCTTTTATGAAAAGGTAAGGTCCTGTCATGGGCTTCAGGATCCTTAGGTGCTTTTTTCTCCATGGCCAGGAAACATGAGGTTTCCTCAGGGTTTTGTCCCTTATTGAGATTATTATACCCTGTTGCATGAGGAAAGGCCCACATCAGAAAAAGAAATGAATTACAAGCAGCTTATCAAAGTAATTGACAGCTACGGCAAACTTAACTAATCGTAATTCTTATTTCTCAACCTATCACACTGTAGTGTTATGCATATACCTTTCCCCACCTGCTACCTCACTGTNTATATAATTTACTCTTTTCCTAAACATGGGAGAAAAAGCAGAGTAGATTGAAATCATTGGTAAAGCTTTGAAATAATTATCCTTAGAAAATTAAAACAATTTTTTTAACGTTTATTTATTTTTGAGAGAGAGAGAGAGATCGTGAGCGGAGAGGGGCAGAGAGAGAAAAAGACAGAATCTGAAGCAGGCTACAGGCTCTGAGCTGTCAGCACAGAGCAAGACATGGGGCTCGAACTCNGCAGAGTAGATAGGTTTTCTCTAGTTTATAACCTTGGCTAATTCATACTAAGATCCGTTCATGACTATTCAAGATTATGGTTATACGGATATTAGACAAGTTGAGGAATGTACTAACATTTACCCCCAAACAGTCCACAACCCCTGGCCTGTCCTTACCATTGCGGAGGCAGCTGAATGGTTCATCTGGTGATGAGCTGCCCTGAGTTTGGCTTGCAAGTGAGCAGGTGGATGAAAGTACTTGCATTTCTCCCGGGAGCATCGCCCTTTGATGTAATCCATGCAGATGGTCACCGTATTATCGCTTGCCTCGATCATGGACACATCTGTAGGGTGAGCGTAGCGGCAGTCGTTCTCACCACGGGTACAGTTTCCACGCTGAAATTCTCGGCAAACCTTAAATTACAATAACAACAACACATATCACATGGATGCCTGGGAGGTGATTAGCTTGTATTTATTTTGCCAGTGAATGTTAAGAGCAAGAGTATTAGTGATTTTGTCATCTATCTAGGAAAAATGTAAAAAGCTGAAGGATAATGTAAAGCCAACTTCATGCTGAGATGTCAACATAGACATTTCTAAGAAAAAAAAGAAAAAGTATTCCACTATCCCCAAAGGAAAGTTGTCTTTTAACACTATTGTTGAAAACCACTTTTTAGGGGCGCCTGGGTGACTCCGTTGGTTAAGCGTCTGACTTCGGCTCAGGTCATGATCTTGTGGTTCGTGGGTTCGAGCCCCGCATCGGGCTCTGTGCTGACGGCTCAGAGCCTGGAGCCTGTTTCAGATTCTGTGTCTCCCTCTCTCTCTGACCTTGCCCTGATCATGCTGTCTCTCTCTCTCTCAGAAATAAATTAAAAAAAAAACATAAAAAAATAAAAAAAAAGAAAACCACTTTTTAATCTTCCACATAATTCACAGCCTGAAGTTTAATTAGCCAAATTTGCAAGAAGGGGTTATGTTGCTAAAGTCCAAGATGAGTCTTTGTCACACAGCAATGCAGTTTTTCCTGGCAAAATTGTGGATCACAACTGAGTTACATGTACAATCAGATTCCATTATGATACAAATGCCAGGCATTAACGTCAGCCAATGGAATTGACTTTGTATGAAATGGACTCGTTATTTATTTCAATCTAGGAAGAATGACAAGGGAAGACTGAAGGACTTCCATAAATCAAAAAGCTGTTTGAAGTTTCTTTTAGATTGCCTTTTCGTAGGCAGCGGGGCTATTCATTATCTAGTCCATCATTCTTAAGATGGAGAAAAAGGTTTGGACACTACAATACTCATGTTAACATTCTGCATTCATAGAGACTTAGTCTACTTTTTTTTCTTAGTTGGATTATTCAGGCAAGTAGAGACTCATTAACAATACGGTGATCCCAGTCTGTAAAGCCGAAGCCTGGGTAAAAGGAACATTCCCATCAGCCCTCCTGTGCCATAGCAAAGGGGATGCACAGTCCGTGGCTACATCTGTAGCTACGACGGCAGTAGTAAGACGTTTAACATTTTTCTGAGGTTATATGTCCTAAGCTAAAAACTCAGGTGTACTTTTTGAAAGCATTCAAAATGCTGGGCCCTGAGAATGTTGCTTTATGCATTAGTTTACACTACCCTATAGGTATTTATATATTTCTACATCAATACCTCCAGTTTATCTGAGCGCATCGGTTTGGGACCAGCTGCTGCTGNGGTTTCCAGAAATCAGAACAGGTGCATTCGGTAAAAGTTCAGCAGGAAGCAGGCCCATCCCAGGATGAGGTAAGTAAGGATTGAAAGCCATGGCAGGATTAGCTGCAAGTGGTGGATTCACAGGAAAAGAAGTCTGCATGTTTAAAAGAGGGGGAAAAAGCCATTAGAGGTAAATAGATTCTAGTATTACACAAGAAGGCATTCTTTCAAAGAGCCTAAGCCACATCCCAATTTACCATTGTTTCTTCTGATTTACGCCGCCAGTGATATCACCTATAAAGGCAATCTGCCTTGTCTCCTTACACAGGCATGGCCCTTGCAGGCTGACCTCAGGTTCTCCTGAAAGCCTCTCCCTTCCACCCTCCTCCTTCCTCTTTCCCATCAGCACTGCCCAGCCCTAAGGCTGCCGGTCCTACGAAAGTTCCCACCAGTCCTACCACCAACTTACTTCTCTTTTTGGCCCACTATCAATTACGGAAGATAGCAAGGAGTGAGGAAGAAAGGGGTAGATCAATACAAGGTGAAAGGTCTAACAACTTCTTGCTGTCCACCTAAAATGAGATTGGAATGGTCATTTTTTAAAAATTAGAGGTTCTGTTTCACAAATGAACCTGACTTGCCCAGCCTCGTCTTCACATAGGGGGCCAGATGATATCCATAGCTCAAAAGGAGGCCCTAAAAATGCTCCAAGGATCCCTGCTGGCAGGGAGAAATAAGGTAACAGGATTTGAAGGTATATAAACTAGAGTACAACTTGTCAAGAAAAGCATTAGAAATGCAAAGGGCCCTCACGGGTTTTTCTCTTATGAAAGTCCTAATCTCAAAGAGCTTGATGTATGTATTACCTTTATTATCTGTAACCATGTAATTTATCACTTTATGTGCTATTTTCCAGCTTGTTCCACATGTGGGAATCTTTTCTTCTCAATAGGGTTCTAATTTCTTTGATAGCTCTCATTTCTCTACTGTAGTACCTCATTCTTAGTAAATGCCTGATAGAATCAGTGATAAGGTTTAAAAAGAAATGGAAGCATTTAATGAATTAATAACAAATGGTG
>NW_027530906.1:67949-71892 GCF_008692635.1 Crocuta crocuta
GTAGAGAATGTCTTGGTGTGCACCTGGTGGTTTCTCTCGGTGTATTATTAACAGCATGTGTTCTTTCTTGTTATTTCTTTCACTAAAGAAAGAATGAAACTTTCACCCTGTCAAGTTGTATCCATATCTTCTGCTAAATCACATAGGGACACCTCTAAGTATAGGTAGAATGGGAGGCTGTGGAGTATGAAGTGAGGGGCAATATATATATTCACCAACCCACCCCCTAGTCTGACTTGAAATTTTCGCCTGCACGGCCGTCTCCCCAAAGCCCATTAAAAACCACATGCCAGGGGCGCCTGGGTGGCTCAGTCGGTTAAGCATCCAACTTTGGCTCAGGCCATGCTCTCACAGCTTTGTGAGTTCGAGCCCTGCATCAGGCTCTGTGCTGACAGGGCAGAGCCTGCTTGGGATTCTCTCTCTCTCCCTCTCTCTGTTCTTCCCCCACTTGCACTGTCTCTGTCTCTCTCAAAATAAATAAATAAACTTAAAAAAAAAAAACCAATCACATGCCAACATGGAAGGAAGGGGCTTCCCAAATAGCATTCAACTGTAGATGACTTTCTCAAAGTAGCTAATTGGCACATTAGGAAGGACAGAAAGAACTTGACCCCTGAAAACTGACAGGACTCACTAGGGTGAGCAGAGAATGCATGGCAGCCACGAGCTGTCGGTGGACGGGGCAACACCAGGCACCCAGAAACATGATGGCACAGTCGGGGGAGAGGCTTTAAGGTCTGAGGACAAGCTGTCTAGGGCTGACCCAGCCCAACTAGGCATTTGTGATGTCAGGCTGTAAGGACATGCCATACTTCTCACTGAGTGAGATATGAAGCTCCAGGAATTAGCTGATGTGATATTCTGTTATATAATGAGATGGAAATCTCTTGAAACCGTCTCCCAAGCATGCTTCCACGATAAGGCACAGTTTATCAATTCGATGGTGCATGGTTGTCTCAAAATCAATAAGGATCTCTCGTTGCAAAAACTTTGCATTTGAACCACACAACAGTACTCTGTTTTCCTTCTCTTTCCTGTCTGACTTTCATAGTAAATTTCTCACTGAAGTCACCATGCTGTTTCTCCTGGATACTTTCTGCCACTGTCTTTTACAGAAGTGAGAAGAACCATTATTACAATCTCTTTGAAAACTAGTGAATTAAAAGAAAGAACTGCAGGCGAGTGGGTTTTCCAGGTTAAACATCATTAGTCACTAATAAATTCTGATCAGTTAATAAGATGTAAGCCTAACGCACATAAGCGATGCTTCATATTTGCAGTAGCTCTGAACTTCTGTAATTTTTTTCCTTCCTTTTTCGGGGAAATTTTCCTGGTTAACTTCTGCTTTCTTTGGGATATATTTTAACATTTCTAGGTTTGTTATATGCTTCAAGTGTATGCAAAGAAGTTGTAAATTACTTAGACCTCTGTATAAAAAGTGCAAGGAGCTTGCTGAAAATATTTGGATTTTTTTCAGGTTTTGCCACANGAACAAACTGAGGACTGAGACGGTTTTTTCCTCTGAGAACCAGAGGTGTGGAATTTCAACTTTCTCCGAGTGTTATAAAATCAACAAGAATGGTGGAGACCACCAATTCATGAATACTAAGGTCACCTAGACAGTTATTCACTCCCAACGTCTCCAACAGCATTAGCTGGTAGGGTAGGAATTCCCAAGAATGATTGCACAGTACCTAGGAACCACCAGGGTCTTACAAAATGCCTCCTAAAAATCAGTGATAGCCTCTAGAACAGTGGCCCCTGATCGTTCTTCCTGGACTTCACTGAAAGTTGTGTACTCTGAATATGGAACTTCCTCAGCAAGTTAAAGCCCTCACAGAATTCCCACTGGAGTTGGGTTATGGACCAGTCACTGTCTAAGAGCTTGTGATGTAGGGTGAGCGGAGGCAGACTCCAGCCCCTGAGCCAAACTGGCCCCACGTGTGTTTGTATGGTCAGGATGGCAAACCAGGATGGTTTCTACATGTTTAAAAGGTTAAAAAAAGTAAAAGATGAATACTATTTAATAACACATGAAAAGTATATGAAATTCATATCTCACTGTCCTTTAATAAATTCCATTGTTCTCANGATAAATTCCACTGTTCTCATTAGGAGATCCGTATTAACGAAAAGTTGGACATATTTGTTTTCTCTTTTTGGAGAAGTACCTACATAGTATCCTTGACTTTGCCTCTTATGCCACAAAGCCTAAAATACTTACTAGTTAGTCATTTACAGAAACAATTGCTGACCCCCATTCTAGAGGGTTCTAAAAAAGTAAAGCGCTCTANCTAAAATATTCACTAAAATATTTTCCTAATTGGTACTAAAATTAGGATTCTTCACTTTTTATTTATAGAACAATAAGTACTCAGTGACTAAGAATGGGGAGATAGATGGAATCTTGTGAAAGGTAACATTTTAGAAGCCACATAAAATTCAGTGAAAAACTATGCCTGAAATGAATATTTCTAGTTTACACATACATTTTAGGAATGTTGAGTTATTATTTGAAGTGGGTTTTCCCTCAAACTAGTATAAAGAAATAGATGTGAAGTGCTATGCTAAATCAATCTTTGTGTCTCCCCAACAGCTTAGATCTATTTGTAGTTACTTCAGTAATATTCAAGGTCTGTTACAATAATTGTTGGATGAATGCAAGATACTTTAAGTCACTTAGGCCAGTCCTTGCCTGAAGTCAACATAATTGAGGCCTTCCCTCTCTGAGCTCCTGTCTAGAGGTGGACGACTAAACATTTCCTTTTATAGGATGGCAAACATTTGGTAATAATTTGTTGACTCGATTTTAATACCAGAAAAATAACATTCCTTAACTTTTATTAGCACTTGTAATACCTTAATTTTATTGCTCATTGACAAACATTTATAGAGTATAAAAGGAAGCCTGGCTCACCATTACTATGTGAATTTCTGTCCTTAGCTAGTCCCAAGGCACTTTGAAATGTGTAAGTTTAGTTTCTCCCAAACTTTACTGTTCACATGGAGCACAACTGAATTTCTTTCAGTTTTTGCTTGGTCATCTTCACACTTTCTGAGTGATGTTCTGTGGGGACTGAGGTGGCCAAAGGGTACGCTGGAGGAGGCCTGCATAACCGCCAGACTAGTTAATTGGTCCCTCAATAATTGAGTTGACTTTATAAACAGATGCAAACTGATAGTGGTGTTTATGTACTAATCATACTTGTTAATGAAAAGTCACTGTGGCCCAAGAGAGAGCTAGGCAAAAAACCGAAACAAACAATCCCTTCCCCTCAAAACCCCAAAAATACATAAATACAGGGGCGCCCGGGTGGCTTAGTCGGTTAAGCGTCCGACTTTCGCTTAGGTCATGATCTCGCGGTTCGTGGGTTCGGGCCCCACGTNCTCTCCTGGAAATAAAGAAAACATTTTAAAAAATATATATAAATTCAATGGTTAAAAGTGAATAGTTGTCTTCATGTGCATTGGGCTTTTCTGACCTTAATCACAGAAGGTAGACAATGGATCAATAGATTATTGTGAGTGTAAAAGGTGTAAAACATAGCATGTGAGGGGGGAATCATCATGGTTTGGATCTGCCCATATTTGGTGGAAAAGAAGCTGCAAAATAGGCCAGGAGTTACGACGGAGTGCCCAAACACAGATCTGCGTAACGCCAGACAATTTCACAGGTAACGAACATGGCAGGAGAGCAAGTGACTTCTCTAGATGTGCAAGGCAATTTTGACTCTGTTTCTGAAAAGTGAACAAGGACTGACCTAAAAATTATATGTTGGTGAACTACATGTAATGATAGTGGCACTCAAGTAACTACCAGGAAAGGGAAAGTATGAAAAACTCAAGTGGTTACCCAATTTTAACAAAGGGTATTAAACAAAACATGGGTCAGGGAGGGATGACAAGAGCTGAGAAAAGCAGAGAACCCACAGGGAGTCTGGAG
>NW_027530906.1:71974-76070 GCF_008692635.1 Crocuta crocuta
CCACCGCCACCACCACCACCACCACCACCACCAACACACAAATCAAAACAAAACCTTGCATAGTTAATAGAAAGATAACTCTACAGAGAAAAACAAGAAAAGGCCAAAGGTATAAAAAAATATGGAGGATCAGGTAGAAATCAGAAATTAAAAGTAGCACAAAAACATGAATTCACCATCTTACTATTGTTAGATCATAGATGGCAGATGCTCAGTAAGTATGTACTGAGTTGAATGAAAAGAGATTCTTAAGCCACTGATTAATTTTAGGGTTACCAGTTAGAAAAATCGAATTCAAACATCACAGTACAAAAGAAACACTCAGGGATCACAGGTGGTGGCAGACACATTGAATAAATCCATCAATCCATCAGTTTTGCTGTCTACCAACGATGACTTTAAGCAGAAGGCCACTCCCATACTGTCTTTTCACACAGATGTATGATGCTAGGTCAAACAGTATGAGCAGCACAGGATACTTTATACACGCGTGTGTGCCCATGCAAGCATACACACATACACAAATATTGCGATGTGTGCATTTTTAAACTGGAGTGGCTAAATCATCAGTATCAGAAGGTATCCAACGTAGAGTTCTGAAAAAATGGCTTTGTGATACTATAAACCAAAAGATGCAACTTTTTTTTTAAGTAGACTTCATGCCCAGTGCTGAGATCAGTTTGGGGCTCGAACTCATAACCCTGAGATCAATACCTGAGATTAAATCAAGAGTCGGACACTTAGGGGGCCTCGGTGGCTCAGTTCACTTAAGGATCCAACTGTTGATATCAGTTCAGGTCAAGATCCCACTGTTGTGGAATCAAGCCCCGCATTGCACTCCTTGCTGAGCATAGAGCCTGCTTGGGATTCTCTCTCTCTCTCCCTCCCTCGCTCTCTCTGCCCCTCCCCGGCTCGCTCACTTGCTTGCACCCACCACACATACGCGCACGCTCTGACTGTCTCTAAATAAATAAACTAAAAAAAAAAGTCAGATGCTTAACTGACTGAGCCACCCAGGCACCCCGAGATGCAATTTCCTTCGTGTGGTTCCAGGAGACTAGTGAATTGTTAGTATGACTAGTATCCACAGAGTGGCGTTAAGAGCAGAGACTAGGGAAAGGAGAGTTTACAATATTCAGTACATGCATAAAGGATGTGAAGGCAAATTAGGGTTGTGTGGGTGACCAGTTTAAGATTATTATCAGGTACCAGGGGCAACCACAGGCTTTACACTAGGTCTCCTGATGACTCTCTACTGAACTCTATTGATCTGAGCAAGGGGATGGTTTTGCCAAGAAAAAAAATCATCCCCAATAGGTGAGGCTGTCAAGCATCGATTTTGTTGATTCTTGCTGTTGTTTTATCTTCCATTTAGGGAAAAAGATTTTCACAGTGCCCTCCAAACTTCCTGCTTTCATCTCACTGATGATCAACAAGCAGTTTTGAAGTGGCTGGCTGTAGCTTAGGCTGTGATCAAGAACAGAGAAGCTAACAGGCCCACATGGTCTCATTAGCTCCAAGCTCTAACCAACTGAGCCAACCAGCCCCAGAGGAGAAGGACACACAATGGGCTGGGAGGAGATTACGTTGAATTTATCCCGTGGGAATATATGAGGGAGGCACACAGAAGAATGTTGGGATTAGTTACTATCTGAGGAACCGGGCACTGCAAACGATATCATGTACAAATGCTCTCTGTTGGGCTGCAAAATTGTAGCACTTCTGTGTAATCTCTGGAAAAACAAGATTTCACACTGTGCGTCAATAGAGTTGGGGCAAGGCAGCAAACTGACTGCTGGTGTGACTTCTTTTGTTATAAAGAAGGACCTTTAAAAGGTTATTTTTTGTTATAAAAAAGGACTATAAAAAGGACCTTCAAGCTGTGTGACAAGCACAGCCTAGGGAAAGGACCAGAACAAGGGCTCCACTTTGGTCCAGTAATGCAGTCAGGAGTGAATCCAGGATCTGTGGGGTGTGAAGTTTATTTAGGCAGTTGGTGGTGGGGGGGGTGTCTTAAGAACAAAGGTTCCACAGATATCTTTCGCAAACTTCACAAGCGCATGGTACACGCATTGCTAGGGCTCCTCCCAGGGCCTTGGATAGAGCCCATGCAAATGAGGGGCCCTGAGCCTTCACTAACCTCAAGGTAAGTCTACCCCTGGGAACAATTTGTTGAACAAATAATGTTGGGCTTCAGCTGCGATATCTAAAAGTAAAATCTTGTCCAACCTTTTTGCAAACGTGGTAAAATCCAGATGCAATTGGGGGCTGGTTGCATGGTATGACTCCACACACTCCTGTGATGTGATGTGGTCAACCTCAGTCAATGCGGAACTTCACATGATAATGACAGTCATAATTATATTAAGAGCACATTAACCCGATAATTACATAATGCCTGTCGTCGCTGACTTAAACGTTTTGCAAAAATCACTTTACAAAACATTTAGATGTCAGCACATTGAGATGAAAGAGCTCAATGTCATCATGCATCATTTCAAGAGTAGATAAGCTGAAAAATCCCCTGAAGAACTTTCATTAAAATACATTGTAATTTCTGTACCGATCATGAGACTGGTCATCTGCAATACGGACGTGGTTTCCTTTTCCATTAAATCTACAAAACGGCTTGCCTACCTTTTTTCATGGTAATTTTTAACAAAAGAGCCATGACAATAGGGAGATAGCAAATACTTTGGGCAAAGGTTAGTTCTGTGTGCGAACCATATGAACTATATGCGAACTATGTGAACCAGAAAAAGTGTTTAACTCTGATGTGAATATGCTAAATGTACGATGTATTCTGGTGAGGGAAGGATATTTGTCTTTTAACTACTTAATGTTTTCAAAAATTATAAAGTCAGCAAATTATTTTTGCAATTCTATTCACTTAAAACTGTCCCAGTCCAAAGTTTCAGAATGGAATAATATAATATTTTATCGCTCCTATTTAATTAAGGAAGAAAAACATTGAAAACGTTGGACTCTCGATATTATTTGTTATCAGTGTCTCCACCTTCCTTCTATCTACTGGAACTTCCTATTTTTTTCCCCTTTTGGTTCTGACATGTTACGTCACCTTCCCTCCTTACTATATTAATGTCAGATAAATATATAAGCTTGTTTATGGGAAACATCTTTGTTAAACTGAATTATAAAATTGATGTAAAAAGGTGGCAGGGGGTGTCCAGACAGACATCAGATGATTCTGTCTGTAATGAAAGAAAAGTTGGGAGAGGAACCCATGTTTATAGGCTCTGTGGTTTGGAACACCATAACTTGGCCGCAGGATTGCAAGCCATGAAAAGCTTACAGCCGACCAGAGGACTTGGCACATCCCAATGGCTGAACCAATAACTTGTATATAAATCATTATGTGAATACACTTGACTGGGTGAAGTTCACCTGCGTGTAAAGAACTGCTTCCATGTGAATCACCACATTCAGAGAGAGAAACTAAAGGAGTTTACTAGACACAGACAGGTCTAGATTATGCAAAATGTCTAAATCAGAAATATTTTTAATAGACTTACAACATCATCTCCACTGACTATAGGCACACGTTACATCCAGCAGTGAGAATCCTTCCTCCCCATACTGAAAATTCATCGTTGTGAAATTGAAATTTTAAGACATTAGCTTTGCTTGAGAGCAGTCCAAATCCAGTGTGCCTGCTTTCCCTAAAATTCTTCTATGGGGCTCGTGTTTGCCTCTTAATTATGCCAGGGGGAGTTCTTAAACATGATTTTTTGCTGTGAACATCAGAAACTCTCTCTCTTAACTGCATTGAAAAACACTGGGGAGTCACACCCTTTCTCTCACTTGCTAAACTTCCTTAATAAAGCCAACAAAAGCTTTCAGAGGTAGAATTTTATACTAGCAAATGTCAATTCAGACCTGTTAAATACAGTGAGCAAACCTGCCTGCTACAGCAAGCATTCCACCCAAATTGACTAGGTGTGGCTTTTATTCATTGTTCAGTTACACTGAACAGAATCTGTTCTCTAGCTACCATCTCATTTAGGTTGACATTCCCTTTATCTGGGGGCTTATAATAAGCAAACCATACTCAATTTTCCAAAAGCAGATGTGCTCT
>NW_027530906.1:76135-80072 GCF_008692635.1 Crocuta crocuta
TGCTTTGTGGAAAGACCTGAAGTTCAAGCCAGTGATGCCAAATGGGTCTTAATATGCAACCATACAAATACCAGGACTGGAAAAAAAATATCGACATTGGAAATTTAAACAAAAGCTTGACTATTTTAGGGAAAAGAATCAGATGACCAGGGTGGTGGGGGGTTCAAAAGGATAGAGAGATATTTGGGGAGCATAGGTCCACGAAAAATTAAGTAAAATCATATATTATTTCTATAGTAATATCAAGATCCATAATAAAGAACACTTCTTTCAAATCAGACTGGCAAATGTCACTTAAAATTGCTCACACTAGTGCAATTACAAAACGCCTAGAAAGCTTTCTAGACCACAAAATAGGATCATATCAATCATCTTGGGGTTAGTTTTTTTGTATACATAATAACTGCAGAAATTAATCTTTTATCAGTTTATCACATCACAACAGCTATTGTTAAATAATCTACAAGGTAGAAAAGCAATTTCCAATTGTTCCCTGGGGTCTTCTAAGTAAGGTTTTGTATCTTACAATATGCTATAAAATAAATTGTACTCCTGTGAGTCATATCAGTCATATTCTGCAGCCTGAAATCTGAAATTCCCCTCATTGAAGAAAAAAGGGAAATGTATTCTATTATAGAAAGCATGGAGAATCAAATTAGAAAGCACAAGAGGCTGGAAAACTCAATGGATCTCTCACTGGACTCTAAAAAAAGCCACTCCCTATTCTCCAGGGTGAGCCAGCATGATCAATAATGCATGAATGGTTGAGATGGGGAATGGAAAGACTCTCCTGGAGGCTGAATAGAAGATAAATAGTCTGCCTTCTGCCTTTACTCCTGCTTTATCCCAGACCCTGCTCTCTGATTTCCTGAAACAGGGCATTTGATTGATGCCCCCATTGCTGTCCCTTGACCTATGAAAAAATAAAAGAAAACCACATGCTCCCGCTCTATAGAAAATGCTGGGCTCAGGTGTGTGATACAATTGGGCCTCTCTTCTTTGCTCAGCCTGAAATTGGGACATCCTACAAGAGGCCAAGAGTACTAATAGCGGTGGGTGAAAAGCTCCATTGCTTTATTGCCCTTCTACTCACATTTTCTGGACTTACCACATATGTTCATTTCTCTGTGGCTCTGTTCATACTATTCTCACTATCTAGAACACATTCTCTTCCCTACCCCTTAAGAAATAGCAAAAAATGGAAATACTTTAGTGTGTGAAAGCTAATGAAAAAGTTTGGAGAAGGACTTCAATAATATGAAGTATTACTAAAGGTCAAAGAAGAGCTCGAGAGAGCTCACTGATGACCTTCTGGGAACTAATTTACCAATATAATTTATCACCACTGCATTCCAAAGCAAATGTTTTTGGAAAACTAATAATTATAGGAGATGAAATCTACTAATTTTGCGTAAATTTGTCTGGACCTTCTGGAAAAAGAGGATCGTGATGCAAAATTGTAGCGACTCATCAATGCCCCCACCACCTGTTTTGTTAACTATCTATAAAGAAGTACCAGTCAAGAGGGGCCCTCTCGACACTGATTTCCTTGAATTCTGAGAATCAGGGCTCAGCTTTGCTGAGACCAGGTTAACCTAACCCCACATTTTCGTCACATCCAAATATTATGTATGTCTTTCAGCTTTCAGTGAGTTTATTACATAGTCATTGATGAAACGGGTAACAAATAACGACAACATAATGCTTTCAAATTAGTATCTAGATAATGGTTTAAGGGAATGGGACACCACTGAACTAAACTTGAGACATGAAAGGGCTCAGTAGAAGAGGGGCAGTTCCCAATTCTTCCCGGAAGGTCTCAGACTAAACTGCAATAGGACAAAATCACTTTTTAAAGGATCCGTTTCAACTCATTGATCCACAAAAACACTAGACACTGGTCTAGAATGAAAGCATAATCTTTTAAATTTCTGCAAAGGGAAACTCTGTGGCTGGGTTACGTTAAGCCACCATCAAATACCTGGCCAGGATTCCTCAAGAATGTCAAGGTCATGGGAAACAGGGAAAGACCGAGAAACGGTCACAGAGCAGGTGAGAGAGGGGAGACTGCAGTTAAATAAATGCACTGTGGTACCCTGGATTCGACACTGGAACAGAAATGCGACACACTCATGGAAAGACTAATAAAGTCTGAATAAATTCTGGAGTTTAGTTCACAGTAATGTGGAAAATGTTGCTTTCTTCATTTCATATACCATGAAAACATAAGAAATCAGGAGTGGGGGACACTGGGTCAGGGGTAATATCTCTCTGTACTGTCTTTGCAACTTTTCCTTAAATCTATAATTATTTCAAAGTAGAAAGCCTATTAAAAAGGAACAAAACCACCATCAAAGAGCAAGGCCATTTCAATTCATAACCCAGAATTCAACGGTTTACTTGTAATAATCATCAAACCTCCTCATCGTAAAATATTAATATTCATATTCTTCTATAAGGTAAATTTATGGTAAATGCAACCCAGGTTTTAAACCCAACACACCCAAAGTTTCCCTTCATGTTCACAACTGCTTTATAGTGTCAATGAATACATTAGCTGGCATCCTAAATCCTTCTGGAACTAGCTTCCTGAAGGCCCGGCAAGGTTATTCTGATGCAGAGTTATATTCTTAAAACAAAACAAAACAAAACAAAACAAAAGCATATATGCAGTTTTTCCAAGACATAGCTGTGACTTACAAGTGATGCCATCTGAGCATTCTGGAGCATAAACTGCATTTGCTGGGCGAACATGGCTGCGGCAGTCTTCTGTTGAATCAGATTGTTCCGTCCATTAATTTCCAGCTGCGTTTTTAGGTGTGGAGGAGGGTGGAGGTACTTGCAGTTCTCTCTAGCACACCGACCCTACAAATGAATAATGAAGAGTTTGAGGAATGCGGGCTGATATTTGTACAAAGCTGGCAACAAAATAACAAGTTTTTGGAGCTCCAAGCCCCTGGGAGCTCCTGTATGAGGATTTTACATCCTTGGCTCATCTAGTCATCATATCAACCTTCTACGATAGACACTCTTGTAATCTTCACCTTTCAGATGAGGAGACTAAGAGAAATGCACCCAGTTAAAAATGTGACAAAATCAGAACTAAAACCCAGGTAATCAGATTCCAGAACTCATTCTCATAGGCACTTTACTCTGCCCTACTTTGATATGCATTAAATTATGTGCAAAACATAAAATATCAGGAATACTAGGATACCATCACAACATGACAGGTTTAAATAAAAGTTTCCTGATGTGAGATATAAAATCATGCCTGTGAAATTAAGTAAGATTTGGGATTTGGATCTACATCTACAAGCAATCAAGAAAATGGAGGGAAAATGTTAGATAACTATATACACATAAATATACCTTACACATTTTAGATCCATCATTCTGGACAATTTTGGCTCTAAAGTTCTTTTTCCTGAATCCATACAACGTGAGAAACATCCTGGAATCCCCTGACGTTGTGTTCATCAAAAAAGAAATCTTTATACTTGGCACTCATGTTGTTCTTCAGGTTCCAGAAGCAATGGTCCTAGATCACTTGGGTAATTGAGACCAAAGTGTATTTTGGAGTCTCAGCTCTTTCAAAGTCTTATTGATGTGTTTAAGCACTTCCAGACAGGATAAGATGTCAGTCCTGGGCAATCAAATATGTCTTTGGTGTTGCCTACATGCTGACCTGGCTGCTCCTTACGGTGTCTACTACATGATAGCAGAGGACGTCACTGGACAGGGATTTATCACATCATCAAATGTGACCTGTTGTTGTATTTGTTTAACTCATGAGCACTATACAAAGATGCTAGTGATTCTCTCAATCACATTACCAGGTCCACCATAATCCATTTAAGACAAGCACAACTGCCAGCAAATTTTTTTTCTCACAATGCTATTTTTTTTTTTTTTTACAGTGCAAGAGCTTATTGGA
>NW_027530906.1:80232-87618 GCF_008692635.1 Crocuta crocuta
TGCTTTTTGGAGAGAGGAGTGAAGAAAAAGGGCATTTTTTTTTTGACCTAAGAGTGCTAAGGTCAAGAGTGCTAAGCTGCCTGAATCCATAGGAGAAATGGGTTGGTTCACTGAGTGTTTTTGTTTAACGTTTATTCATTTTTGAGAGAGAGAGAGAGAGAGAGAGAGTCCAAGGGGGGAGGGAGAGAGAGAGAGGGAGACACAGAATCTGAAGCAGGCTCCAGGCTCCAAGCTGTCAGCAGAGAGCCCAACATGGGGCTCCAACTCACGAACTGTGAGATCATGACCTGTGCTGAAGTCGGACACTCAACTGACAGCCACCCAGGCGTCTCAGTTCACCGAGTGTTTTTAACACATGCTATGAATTTTCCTTACTTAACATGCCTAAATGGTGTCCACAATCACTTCTCCGTATTTAGTTATCTCGTCACCAAAGCATTCCTAGAATTTCACTGCGAATTGAGGTGCATCCTTCAAAACTTTATAGAGCTACATTTAACACAAAGCCAGATGCACTGCAACAGGCCTTTTAAATACCAGATCACAGCCTCCAAGGGGCTCTATCATTTTACTTCTGGCAAGAAGCTGAGTATAACTTGACACATAGCTTGAGAAATTCCAGGAGCCACTATTGTTTTCTGTCAGCTTTGTCCTTTCGTTTCTTCCAATGATCAATTTATTGTTAACCAAATTAAATGATTTATAAAATCAAATAATATCTTAATTTCATTTTTTAGTGTTTTATTTATTTCTGAGAGAGAGAGAGAGAGAGAGAGAGAGCATGAGCAGGGGAGGGTCAGAGAGAGAGGGAGATACAGAATCCGAAACAGGCTCCAGGCTCTGAGCTAGCTGTCAGCACAGAGCCTGATGCGGGGCTCGAACCCACGAACCATGAGATCATGACCTGAGCCGAAGTCGGATGCTTAACTGACTGAGCCACCCAGGCGCCCCAAATAATATCTTAATTTCAATGTACCTTCCCATTCCTCTGCATATCCTGGAAAAGGAAGAATTTGTTGGTACTAAGATTTTTCTGATTTCATAAAAGTAGCTTAGGAATAGCTACAGCATTTTGGCACATATAAAGGACTGTTGGGAATCCTTACATGTGCTAAAAACCACAGTAAAGGTGGAGTTTTATCCCTCATTCATGTGCCTCCTACAAGAAAAATATACAGCTTCCTTTCACACGTATCACAATTTGCACCAAAGCAAAGTCACAAGGATTTCAGCCCCCAGATTCTCCGCCCTCCACCCAGTATAACCGAGGTCCTCTGGCTCCAAATTAACAGCCCCGTGGGAAGCAGTGATGCTTGGTGGCTTCCACAGCCAAGCATGCTAGTTTATACTTCGGGTTTCTCTTCCTTCTCCCACACCCTAACATTAAGAGTTCCCCAAGGTTCAGTCCTAAATCCTCTGCTCTCCTCTCTAATCGCTTTTCTCTGGAGAAATGAAGTTCTTGTAACCTTTCATCTATCACCGCACTGGGCTCAGATGGTAAATCTCCAAACCTACGTCTGCTCCCTCTTCTGAATTTCAGTCCTTCGCCATCACTAACCACAGCTGCATTTGGAGATCCTGCCCCCTAACCAGGTCTAAAGAACTCCCAATCTTCTTTCTCCGTAGACTAGTTTTGCTTTTCTCACATTGTCCCATTTAGGACCACGGCTCCAATTCCCAGGCCGAGCAGGATCGCCTTGGAATTGCAAACCCACCTTGACAGCTGTTCCAGACTAGTGGCAAACACAACCGGAGACGTTTACACAGAACACAGTTTGTAATCCCTTCTGAAACAGCTTTATAAGGAGGGCTGTCTCTTATATTCAAGAGTTCCAAACAATAGATCAGTTTAAACAATAAAAAGAAAAGGAATACATTAGGATTTTATCATTGTTACAATTTAGAGTTTTAACCTGGATTACACTGAATGCAATCAGAGAGAGGGGGGAAGCCAGGAAGGGAGAGAACACGGTGTATTTGGCACTTTTCCTGCCAACCCACAGATAAAGAATTACTGCCTGCCTTTGTGCTTTGAGATTAGTGTCCTTTACATATAATAACTTTTCTCAAACCTTGTCTTGGAAAACTAATGACATTTGGACAAGGCAAAAACAGTACACAGAAACAGAAAAAGAACAGAGAATTATACTTTAATAATTACATCAACTTGGGCTCTAACACTAAAGTATGGGATATGAGGCAGCATAAGACTTAAAACTACTTATTCATCTTAGTTATGAGATTTTACTTGATTTATAAAGCATTCTGTTTTGAACGGCAGAGTCCATAATTTATTTCTATAACAATGCAAATGTATAGCAATACTACCTCATCAGAGACTGCTGCTTATGTTAAAGAAGGCATATAAAAGATCAAAAAATCTGCATTTTTCTATCCAAACAATAGATGACAGAGACCAAATAATGTAATAGCAATGTCATCCGTGGAACACAACATTTCAAAAGAAAACCAAGCCCCTTAAGTTTTTTCAAAATGACTCTGGAACTCAGAATGGCATATTTATATGTATAACATTTGGTGATGACAAATGCCCTCTGTATGTATTCATTCTTCAAGAGGCCCAAACTTAATAATTATAGGTCAAAATACTTTAATTGGAGTTGAGAGTGGGGGGGGATAAACTTTGTTTTTGACATTGGCTAACGTGTGCTTTTGGTCCTTGTAGGGGATTAAGGCTTTGGTAAACAAGCTGGGATGGGTTGGGGTGGAGGCCGGGGAGGGATGACCCAGCACAGTCTGTAATGACCTATTGTTCTTGGCCTTTGGAAAACCAATGGCTAGGGACTAGAAACGTTCCACTGTTTTCTTTACACCAGCTAAGCATTCTGAATGGATCACAAGATATCCTATCACATTGAGTCTATAATATCCCAGACAGTATCTTTGTCTCAAAAACATCACCCCTCAGGTTTCCCAAGCTGACTCAATGGTGTCCCAAGCCTTCTAGGCTTGGTCCTTCTAGGTCCTTCTAGGTCCTTCTAGGCCGACAGGTTCAGAGTTGCCATGGGCTCAGTGCAATGAAGCAGACCACGGCATAAAGGACTCTATAGGTCTTGTCTCTGTGACAGTTGCCATGCGCCAGCAGAGCTGGCACTATCTGAGAAACAGCAGCTAAGGCTAGTCAAGACAAAGAACTCATTCTCTCCCTCCCTCCCCAAATATACATGGAAAATTAAAGAAGCATCGCAGAGATTAAGCATGCAAGTTTATTGATGCTTGCCTGAATTTCACTTCTTTCCCATTTCCTTTGGCCTTAAAAACAAATCGTTTTCATTTGTTCTTTCACTATGTTACCGAGTTAAGAAAACAGCAAAGTGATTCCATGGGAAAGTGGTTCTCTGCTGAACGACGTGCTACTACACCCATGAATCTTCCAGTCCCCCCTTCCCATCTACTCGCTTTGAAATTGCACCCAAAATGCAGCAGGGGGAGAAAATGGCCGGTGAAATTTCAGAAATGCATCTGCCTCAAAAAGTTGATGACAGACAAAGGAAAAAGTTGCAGAGCATTTATAAGACCTCCACAATTCAATCTACTTCCTTTTTCCTACCTT
Source organism: Crocuta crocuta (assembly GCF_008692635.1). Lineage (NCBI taxonomy): Eukaryota > Metazoa > Chordata > Mammalia > Carnivora > Hyaenidae > Crocuta > Crocuta crocuta. Next base: position 83,807 of record NW_027530906.1, read on the forward strand.
CAGGCTTTTGACAAATGAGTACAAAGCCTTTGACGGAGGGAGAAAAGTAGCATTGTAGAGATTCAAATCCCACCTAAGTCTCGAGAGTTATGAGAGTGAGTCTGTCAGATCCAAGGTTTCCCAGGCACTTCGTGGTAGAAAAACTCTGTGAAATGTACTTTTTTATGTTTCAAAGAGAAAGCTCTACCATCCATCAGAATAAGAAAAGGACCCTAGGAAGCTGAAAATTACCCTTTGTCAGTCACTGTATCTTAACAGAAACAGCTGTTTGCAGAATGACTGGCTTCTTCAGATACATTTGGGATTATGGGGGGGAAAATGTCCTCTCAAATGCAACGATACCCGGATTATCGTTTCAAAGACATCTCACACCTCTGCTAGACTACCAAGAGTTAAAGTGGCATGTCAAATAAAGGCAACGAGTAGATGACTTGTTCGATGAAAAAAAGATATGTTATTTCACTTTAACGATCATGTGTTAAATGAAAAACCCTATTGATCAGTGCCCCACTGAAACATACTTACATGCATAGACATGGCCTCTCAGAGGAAGTAACAGTTATTTGAGAATTACAGACCACATGCCCAGGTTTGCCAGGTTCCTATGACCATCAAGACCTATTAAAGGGTAGGAACAATCTAAAAGAGCTTGAAAGTGAGGGGACATCAACATAAACTGGGTATTATCCAGATGTCAGCATACTAATGGCTAACTGTTCACTTTCTTCTTCGTAGGGTTCCATCTTTCTAAAAATGGATATATTCTGCATCATTTTCTCCTCCAATATACCATTTATGAACATTGATAAAAATGCATAAAGAACATCCTTAAATCTTACATACAGCTTTTAATTTAAATTTGGGATGCAGATGAGAAATCTTTTCCATAAAAAGTCTTTAATAAGTCATTTCCTGAAAATATCAAAGGCAAGATTAATGAGGCTGAACACAGACCCCCATGGAGAGGGCCACCCCAGCACCTCGCCCCCCTCCACTGCAGTCAGCACTGTGTCTCATTTCCTTATGCTACTGAACTCTGTTTTCTTGATATCCCATTTACACAGGGCAATGACTTTGGTTCTAAACCACACACCAAGTCTGAATAAGTAAGAGGCTGGGAGGAGGGCAGAAGAATTTTCTTGACTATCTGCCTCAAGAAAGCTTTCAAATTGTGACCTCCAAAAGATGAAGGGAGTAGGCTCAACGATTACTGTTTGTTCTGAAAGAGCCCACAAAGATAACCTGATTACCAGACTGTGACATTTAGGACTGACCCGGAGTTTTCGGAACATCCTGTGTGCCTTTATCTTCTTAAGAAAGTAAAAGCCAAAGTGAGGTGACTTGTCCTAATTAACAAGCAGCTCAGTAAGGACAGGAGGCAAGTTCCCAGACTCTTACTACCCAATATAGATTTTCAGTTCAAAAGACTCTTCCTCTGTAAAAATTTGCCTGGACTCATCTCCCCACCCCCAATCTCCTTTACCTCCCCCCTCTTTTGTGCCTCCAACTGCACCTTGTACTCAGTTTTATCATAGCACTTATCACTGTGTACATCGATAAATTGTTTGCATGCCTATCTCCCCATTAGACTTTGAGCTTATCTAAAGGTAGGACGATATCTTCTTCATCTTTGAACCTCCAGGGATGTTTCTCTGCATGATGAATAGTGGCCACTCCATAAGTTTGCCGAACGAATGAAAAAATTTTGTGAGAATGATTTTATAGGGAATAACACTAAGTCTGCCTCAGAAACCTAATCGCTGCTCTTGCTATTTCCTTCCATTAAGCTCTTCCTTCTTCCTCCAAGAAGGGATCAACAGCCAACATATGAATTTGGCTGTTCCTGGTTGTCTGTCCCAAATNTGGGCTGTATGTGACCATCATGGCTGAAAAATCTTGGAAGTTCAGTATAAGTGAACCAGAAGTGTCAGGAACCCATGAGGCACACAGACACAAACCCTGGTCTAATTCCAGGGGTCTGTAGCCACAAGAACCCCTAGGACATGGGGCCCCACAGAGCTGAATAAAGGAATCTTCAGCAGATTCATATTTAATCAGCATCTGAGCCTGCCCAATGGGGAACACTGCATTTCTAGGGTCAGCTTAGAATAAACTGGCTTCATCAACTGCTCCACCCCACCTCATATTTCTCTGAACAAGCTGCAAGTCAAATTCCCTGAAGCTACTTAGACAAAGGTGGAATACATGAGGCTTCCTTGTGGGTATCTACTGCATACGCTGCCTTCTTACAAGAAGAACATTCCTGCTACACTTCAAGACCTCCCGTTCAGGTGCATTCACATTAAGCGTTTATTTTTGAATAATCATGAGCTTAAATTTTTCTGTGAAAGTTTTCAAGAAGAAAACAACACTAAAAATCATAGTGGCTGTTTGCAGTGAAACCAAGCCTGCCTCACCCATACCTCAAATCTGCTTCCTACCCTCTCCTCTATCTCCCGCCCTGGTCTAATCAAATACCTTTAGTTGCGTTAGAAAAATATTAACTGAGTATCTGTTCAATAATAAGCTCCTCGAGAATGCACCCCCTCTGTTTACAAAACAGCGAAACCAGAATCAAATCAAAACCCAAAGACAATGAAAGCACACTGGTACCAAATTACCAGAAGTCAGAAGGCCTTTCTCATGCTAACTTTTCATGGAAGCTGTCTTTGAATTAGTTCCATGGCTGCCGACATAAAATATCATTAAAATACAGAAAAAAGGAAAGAAAACATCATGACGTTCAGTTTGTTACTCCAAGAAATAAAATACACATGAAGTCATGCAGCATAGGCTCTGTGACGAAACAACATGAAGGGAGGTCTCTCTCGGCCCATGGTCAAATCTCGGGCTGTTTAGGGTTGCTGCACCTCCTTTTTTAGACATCCCTGTAGTCACCTACCATAGTGATACACACCCAAGACAAAGAGGACACCAGCGGCTTGCTTTCACCCTTTCTTCCCCAGTTCGGGCTTCTGCCTAAAACCCTATTCAGGGTTGTCAGATTTATCAAATGGAAATATAGAACTCTCAATCAAATTTTAATTTCAGATAAACAATGAACAATTTTGGGGGGATAAATACGCTTTCCATTTAATGTATTATCTGGCAACCCTCTCTCTATCCATTCTTCTACCCTGGTTAGTTGAGCTAAATAAAGTCAAGTCCTCAAAAACCCATTTTACCCCCTTTACCTTAAGGATATAAAGATTTCCCTCCATGGAACCAGCCCAGGCTCTATTGGGCCTTCAGTTGCCCCTAGCAAAGCAAAGGCACTCTCTGTCCCAGCTTACCTGACCAGCTGCAAGGAATTTAAGGAAGTTGGCTGTTGGAGAAAGCAATTTTTTAATCCATGGCTCCTCCCACCAAAAGCTTCACACAGCTCCCTACCTGTCAGCCACTCTACTTTCCCACCCACAGTGGCGCAACAGTATATTCAAATAACTTTGTGCCTGCCCGGGGCTCCTCCTTTAGGTTAGGATGAAGAGGGGAATGGTCAGTGACTACCATGCTTAGCTCCCGATTCTGAATGTATACACATTTTTGGAACATATAAATTATTACAGGAAGATGAGGCTTTTATGTTTGGAAAGTTTTATTTGTGAGCGGGAGGCGTGACGAGGGTGGGTTAACTTTTTTTCTGGTCTTCAGCCTTGTCTGTGCAATACTCAAATTCAAGCAAAAGTCATCCATACAAGCTGGGGGAAATGACGGCTTAAGCATCACGTTTTGATACGCACACATTAGATCTATGCAGATACATCTTTGAAACATGCAAGCAAATGGCATGAATAACCATTATTTGCATAGAT
>NW_027530906.1:87679-100848 GCF_008692635.1 Crocuta crocuta
ACTGGGACACGTAAAGGGGCATGATTAATTCTAATGAACACAAAAATATAGACAGGAAAAAATGGCAATCCGTAATGGCCCCACCTTACAGAGCATGTGTATCACAAAAGTGCTAATTAGGAACATTTCGGAATCAGTTACTAGACATGGTCCTGAATTTCTTTTTTATTCATTAGGAATGCAGACTCTTCTCATACCTGCTTTTGCATTCAATTGTTGCAACATCACTTATCATGTCGTCTCTGGAAAAGTCCACTCTTGAGAGACTGGAAGTGAAACTAGCAAATGAGATCCTAATAAAATCATGAAAACAGCTTTGGTCTCTAAGATTCCAGAAAGGGTTTCAGTGACTCCCTAGAGTCCTTGGACCACACTTTAAACACTGTGATCCTTAGTAAGTATGCAACAATCTCCGGTATAAGGAGCATTCAGTAGTCTATAAACTCTCTGAGGGCAGAAGCCATGTTTTATATGCATTCTAGTCCCGGAGCAAAGCCTGGCAAGGGACTGCTAATCTGAATGATTTCTGATCCCAAAATTCCAGTATTTAATAAACTCCATTAAGCGTTTTCATATTTTTTCTATAACGTTATTAACAAGCTGTTTTGAAACAAAACTATTTTTTTAATTTGCACTGCATTTTCCAAAACATTTATAATCCATAAGTGCAACAGAAATAAGAGTTTCATAGGTGATTTCCATATTTTAAAATAGAAAAATTAAGAGAATAAAAGCAAATATGTCTTCAACATTAAAAAAAGTATACAGAGGCCTTTGTTGGAATTATCAAAGATTCAGAATTCATAAGGTCAGAAAGAATAAAATTGTACCACACTGGGGAAGTTTATATGTTTATTGTACAACAGGTTAAAGAAACGGGAAAGAGTAAAGCTGGAAAGCATCCGCCAGAGTGTGGACCACGGACTATTTCCAAGAGAGGAGTCTCAGAAGCTGAGTTTCCTGGTTCAATTCCTGTAAGAGTGGTATACTACATTTCTCTCTTGGAGACTGTGCATATTAAAAGTTCTCTCTTGTCTTGGTGGTAGTAGCAAATGGAAGAAAGAAAAAGAAAGAAGAAAGAAAGAAAGAGAGAGAGAAAAAGAGAAAGAGAAAGAAAGAAAGAAAGAAAGAAAGAAAGACAGAAAGAAAGAAAGAAAGAAAAATTCTCTCTCATATGTCCTCCAGTAAAGAATCCTGTGACTCCAGCATGGTTCATCACAGAAACCATAGCTCTTTTTCTCATAAAACACCTTTTGCCATATCTCATTAGACTGTCATTATGAACATACTGATTGATCTAATACTCCCTTCTACAAGAGCTCAAACCAAGTCCCTTGGTATTTGATAGACCTAGTTAGATTTTCCTGCACACTTTCCACTTTTATTTCTCTCCTAAATAGAAAAATATAGTTGAAGTCCAAAGAATTCAATGTCCCATTGAAACGACATTTAACATTTTTGCCTATCCTGGATCTCCTAAAAGCTAACAAGACGGCGATTTTTTCCTATGATTGCTACAAAGAAACACCCCACAATCATCTTCCCGGCTTTCTATCTTGTCCTTGAATGCTTCAGTCAGGCAGCTTCAAGACTTCTCTAAGGCTTTCCCTACACTGTGATTTCTGTCCCTTGAAACCATGCCAGTTACCTTAGGTTTTCCATGACTTAAAACTTAAGGGTCTCAAGTGAGTTTTAATGCCCTAAAACTTGGGAAGTAAGAAGGTATTTGGCAATCCCCTCGATTCCTAAGGGTCTTCGTTTTACACTTAACTTAAACCTTGGGGTTTCCACTTGCCAAAATTAAGTTTCCTGACCCTGAGTAAAAAGAAAATTTCAAAGAATGAAAGTTTCAAATAGCTTGCAAACTTCCAAGATGAGTATAAAGTGGGAAAGGCCCTGATTATTGTTCAGATTTAAACAATTTATCTTTGCAGAGCTCAGTAATGGGTGTTAAGAACACATTAAATAATTACATCTCTCTAGCCAGCAACAGATCCCTCCACCCAGAGGTTATGCAAAGGGCACATATAGTTATTGATTTACCTTTGCATTTTGAAATTACAGCCACAAAGATGAAAATCAGCCCCTCTTTTGCTAAACCTAAGTCCGTTTTCAGATGAAGACATTTAAAAGCATGATATCAAAATGGTTGTTCATGGGATCTTGCTAAGTTCACAAAGGTGAAATTGTATTTCAATCCTCAAAGAGAGCCAAATGTATCCACCTGAAGTAAGCATTTTCCACACACACCTACCCAAATACCAGACTAATACCAAATATGCAAATTCCAAGCAGGAAGTCTTACTTAGTGGCATGCACTGCCATTCAAATACTTTGAGGCATGGACTAAACTTACATTTTGTCAATGTAATATATATTTTTTTTATCACCAAAAGTCTTAATGAAAACTCTGTGCTAACTTGTTATTAAAACTGGATGAGGGCACTTGTGGGGATGAGCACTGGGTGTGATATGGAAACCAACTTGATAATAAACTATTAAAAAATAACTGTAGGCATTTTAGACAACCCCCCCAAAAAACTCAAAACTGTAAATGCACTGCGTATTTAAATCAAGTGGCATTTTTGACCAAGTGATTACTTTTTTTAAAGTATCTGAAACGTAGGCCAGCTTCCTGTTTGGTTTTGTTCTGCAGACATAAAAACAAGCAATTTCATTGATACAAATGCTTTCTCTTTTCCAAATAAAGATCTATTTTGCGTGGCCTGAATATCTACCAAGTATATGAAGANAAAAGAAACTACTGGGATTACTTTTTTTAAAAAAAATATAGGTTTTAAAGTGAGTCGCTCTAACTTAGTAAATATAGCAACCTTGTTAAGTTCGCCTTCTGCTTTCAGTGAGCAGTTAATATTTGATGATGATGAAGAAACTGTTCCTAGTATTTAAAGAACCAAACAAGGGTTAGTTTAAAGAAGATAAAATGATAAGTGGAGGTTTTATGTTTTAAAATAAATCAATCCCTCAACCGTAAATGTCTCCTAATCCTTACACAGGAGAAGTTGAAATATGATCTCTGCCAAAGAATGCCTATCTCCAAATCTAAAACAAGGCCAAAAATAAAGCAAAGCAAAGAACAGGAAAGGGTAATTCGTTTTAAGACCTATTAATTGTACTCTCAGTTTAAACAGCTGGAACAAGAGTTCTTCGGGGGCCATGGGGAGGGCAATGCTCTACTTGTAAGTCTGTACCCTCTATATGAAGCACAAAAAGGTTTCTAGAATCATGGTGAGAGTCTAGCCAGTGCCTTTTAATTACTGGAAAAATAAAATAGGACAAATCTACTCTNAAAAAAAAAAAAAAAAAGTTCATTTGTGTCATTTAATCTGCACAATAGCCCTGGGTCAGTGTTTAACCGAGGAACTGAGGCACAGTAAGGTGAAGAAACAGACACGAAGTAACAGCACAAACGTAGCCGAACTAGGATTTGGACCGAGGTGCTCTGGTTCTGGAGCTCACATTCTTAACCAGTCTGATATCGCCTTGCGGTCCTTCGGCATGTGTTAAACTGAGGAATGAGCTAGTTCAAATATTTCTGCTGTCCGGGCCACTATTTTCCCTCTAAGATTGCAACAACGATTGTACATCAACTGGCTGTTAGGCATGTCCAGAAGTGATTAAATAGATAATAGATATTGCAGTGAGATGTTTTGTTCAGTACCTAGGGATCTTGAGTAACTTGGAAGTGAATAAGATAAGGTAACTGAGTTTCCAAAGCTGTTTTTTTTTTTTTTTTTTTTTACAAATAGTCTGGGAATGATCCTNAAATGTTTGCACAATAGAATTTTTGCCAGTTGGTTTTGGGGGAGCACTGTCACATCATCAGCAGTTGAGTTAAGGGAGCTTATGCACAAATGACCTTAGCCTGAGAAAAGCGAAGGTCCAGCAAAAGCCTAAGGACACAGAGCAGATGGAAGTGGGCTCAGCGAAAGAGTTGCTCGTGTGCATTTCGTGACTATTCTCACCACCTTAAAACAAGAACTTTTGACAAGCACAGTAGTGCTATTTAGAAACAGGTTGACTCGGACCACAAAGGTCTGAGTGCTGTAGCTCGCACACTATCACAGAGCAGAGCAAATGTTCAATGACAAAAGATCAACCTCATCACAAAGTAGTACCACTGCAAGCACAGGCAAATGATATTTCACATACACTACACACACCACCTCACAAAAGTCTGCACCACCCAAAGCTCGGTTTTAGTGGGGATTTCATTGAAATGACTTAGGGAATAGGTGCGCCTGGGTGGCTCAGTGTCTTAAGTGTCTGACTCGTGATTTCGACTGAAGTCATGATCTCCTGGTCTGTGCTGACGGCTCAGAGCCTGAAGCCTGCTTCGGATTCTGTGTGTGTCTCTCTCTCTCTCTCTCTCTCTGCCCCTCCCCAGTTTGCACTCTCAAAAATAAACACTAAAAATTTTTAAAAGACAAAATATTACAGGTATTTGCTGATGACCCTAGGGAATCAGGATCTCATACTAAGAGACAAAAGACAATTGAGCATCCAGACTCCAAAAGTGTAATCATATTTTTAAAGACAGTATGATAGGGAAAATAATAAGGATAAGAAATCCAGTGTTGAAATGAATCAACCATGTGGAATCAGGTCACAGGCTATTCATACATTTTACTTCGAATGCATCTGTTCCTAGACAGGGCAGTAATAAATCTAAATTTTAAGATGAAAGCAGTATTTTATCAGAAAGGGTTCTACCCTGGGATTTATGTGCCCTGGATTCTACTTATCTTTAGATCATGGCTAACTTATTTTCCAGTTATGGTAATCAGTTTGGTGAGGACTAATTCCTGCCCTTGTATACCTCATAGGTACTCTGAGAGAATAAAGGAAGAAAATGAAATTTCATATGCTTTGTAAATAAAATCAGTACAAAGTATAAAGAAATATTACAGTGATTTTTCCTTATTAATTCTTTACAACAGAACGAAAATTGTTTCTGTGAATTAAGTATGAGAAATATGACAGGGGCACCTGGGTGGCTCAGTCTCTTGAGCATCTAATTCAACTGATTTCAGCTCAGATCATGATCCCAGAGATGTGGGATTGAGCCCCGCTTCGAGCTCCACACTGAGCGTGAAGCCTGCTTGAGACTCTCTCTCTCTCTCTCTGAGACTCTCTCTCTCTCTCTCTCTGTCTCAAAAAAAGAAAATGATAGCTTACAAACTATGCTTTACCATTTCACTTGCCCACAAAAGGTTCGGCATTACTGTATGGTTAATCCTTGATTATGTGAGTCATAGAAATTATCATGTGCCTGAAATGTGCCTGAGGCCGGAATTTATATACAATGTTAAAAAGCCAACGACGCTTGTCTTCTCAGAACTGGACATTGTGAAACACGCTCAGTGCTGCTCCCATGCTCAGTGGTCCGTGGTATGGCAGGTGAAACACCAGAGGAAAAAGAAAAAATTAGGCTTTAATCTTATCCTTGTAAATAAGTGAAACAAGAAAATTTATTGCTCCCTTTTCGATTGGCAATAAGCCAGTGCCTACTTGGGAGACCAGTTTATCTAGTCAAGAGAGGCTTTCCTACCATCACAGGCTTCTTACTTTAAGATCTCACAGAACACACGTTCACTGTAGAACCCTCATGGATAAAACACTCAAAGTAATTTCTACTATACGAAAAATTTGGGGCATCATGCTTTGGTACTTTTTAATTTTTTACATCGCCACAACTGCTGCTATACTTTATTTATAATGTATATTAAAATGATCGAAAAAGGGGCNATAAAACATAAAAAATTTTTTTAAATGATCAAAAGAATCAGGCAAGTCATTTTTTTCCTGGTAAGTTAGGAGGATAAAGCTAAACAAATAATAGACTACAAGAGAAGATGTTAAAGGGTGCCTAAAATACTAGCAAGTAATTGGTCAATGGGATTATGAGTATTATTTATATAAATTGGTAAATAATAAAATTGAATCTTGTTATAAAACTGTTTATACACATTTGAGTTAAGTTTTCAGTTTTCTTATTCCGTTTCTCAATAAACCAACCTCTTTGAAGCCAAGATTGACTCATGTAAATATGAAACCTGTTTGAATATGGGATATATATATATTTCTATTGTAAAGAACTAGTAAATATATGATGTGTATTATATAGAGAGAGGTACATATTGAAGGGGAGCAGATTTTGCCATCCCAAATTATGCATCTTTGGCATATTGATAATGATTATTAGTATTAGGTTTTAGACAGGGAGAGAGAAAGAGCGCATGAGCAGGGGAGAGGGGCAGAGAGAGAGAGAGAGAGAGAGAGAATCTTAAGCAGGNAAAATCAAGAGTCGGATGCTTAACTGACCGAGCCACCCAGGCGCCCCAGCATATTGATTATTTTAAGCTGCTTATTTTTAAGAAACAGCAGACACAGGTGAAGCTCTGAAAACTGAGCAGAAGTCACCCTTTTGTACAGGACACTGACATTTGCACTATGTGTGAGGGTGTCCTCCCGGCCGTACCTATAAGAGGAGAATGACTCAATCTGCAGAGACCTCACTCTGCATAACACTTGTACCCTTGCTTATTGTGATTTTCCTGGTCGCCTCCCCACCGCAACATCTCCTGTGGTCATTGGGTAAATATGGTACCTAAGGCAATGGCTTCGGCCATTTCAGGGAGTTACTCAGTTGTTCTGGGTCTCCCCCATGTTATTAAACTTTTGTTTGTTTTTCTCCTGTTAATCTGTCTCATATCAACTTCATTCTTACACCAGCCAAAGAACCTAGAAGGGAAGAAGGGAAAACCTTCTTGCCCTTACATTTTATGTCCTTTTTATATATTTAAGCAAGTCCCCATACTTGTTGCATATAAAACTCTTAAAGTCCACTTGTGGCAGCTAGCAACACCTACAACAGAGCTTTTGAGGTATTAAAAAAGTCACTAATCTCTTCCAAGGATTATAATAGATAAATTATTAAAATCATTTTTTAATTTTTGGTTTCATACATTTATACACTNGGTTCTACACATTCCACAAAAATAGGACTCTGTGGCCAAAGAATTTTGAGCAATGTTCGGTTCACAGTATGTCTTCCGTGCAGTATGTCCCAGAGCCTTATCTTAGCTAATAAGCATCGTGGTGCTCCTTGAGAGGAGGAATATAATAAATAAGTTTCTTAGAGATACAAAAGCCTTCCAGAGCAGGCGTCATTTTCTTTCCATGGGATCTGAATATAAACCATAACTGAAGTAAGTGGTTGTTGGAAAAATGGAAAGAAAGGAAGGTAGAAACACCAAGGAACAACGCAGAGTTCCGAGAATTCTCTAAACCCATGGTTCTCAAACCTAGTGCTCATCAGAATCACGAGGAGGGCTTCTTAAAACACGGTGAGACCCAGTCCCGAAGTATCTGATACAGTAGGTCAGAGGTGGGACCTGAGAATTTACATTTATTTTTTAAAAAATATTTATTCATTTGTTTGGTTATTTATTTATGTATTATTTATTTATTTATTGAGAGCACAAGTAGGGGAGGGTCAGAGAGAGAGGGAGATGGACAGAATACCAAGCAGGCTCCTCACTGTCAGCACTGAGCTTGATGCGGGAGATCATGACCTGAGCCAAATTTGGATGCTCAAATGACTGAGCCATCCAGGCACACCGAGAATTTACATTTCTAACAAGTTCCCAGGTGAAGCTGGTGCTGTTAGCCCACCAACACTTTGAGAAGTTCTGCTCTATGGGAAAACTATCCTAGCTAACAATAGATTTAGCTACTTATTAAGCATTTTCTTAGGTTACTGATAACTCACTTTCTAAAAGGTCATATCAAAGGGATTTTGATATCTGAATTCCACATCTCTGACCTGAGTAACGATGTTAACTGCCATATAAAAGAAGGCCAGTCCTGGGGTGCTTGGCTGGCTCAGTTGGTAGAGTGTGTGACTCTTGATCTTGGGGTCATGAGTTTGAGCCCCAAGTTGGGTGTAAAGATTACTTAACAATAAATAAATTAAATAAAAAGAAGGCTAGTCCAGGTCATGGAGTTAAAAGATTGGGCTTTTGAAATTGTATTCCATTACTCTTAGAAAACATTCATTTTCTGTTTACAGAGTAGTGCTATCAGTTCTAAAGGTGAGTATGTAAGAGCTGTGTGCTACATGTTGCTTGCATTTACTCCACAAGCCTCCCCAGAGTGTATTTCTAAATGTTTGCTATGTACCCAAATGTAAGTGACAACGAGTTTTCTAGTAAATTCTTCTCAGCTCTCCAAGAAAGAAGTACCTTTACTCACTGCAGAAAGGACACTCATTTGGAAGCATTACCCCTTCTCCTCACCGCCCCCCACCCCACAAAGACATCTGGAAGAAGAAAGCCCAAAGGAGGGAAATATTTTTCACATCAAATAAGCAAACAACCCAATGCTGACCATGGCATTTCAGCATGGATAATCAAAAGCTGAAGTATTGATAGATTCCCAAACCTCAAAGCAAGCACCGAATACAAAGTTCATCAGTTGTACGTGCAGTGATTCAGTAAAGAAACAGTACATTTCACACAACACTTTCCCTCCTTTTCACTGGAAGAAAATAAACACCCATCTAAGGAGTTTCAAGTATTTGTAACTTTCCCTTTTCTTTATGGTGGGTACTCTCAGCAGCATTTAGTTTACTTCTGAGAATCCTTGGGAGCCTACTTCCAACCGAGGCCTCCAGTTTCCAATACTGGAATGACCACAATGCCTGAACACATCTAAATGAAAACCAGATGGCTTAATAATAAGCTGTAAATCATAAATTCGGACATAAAATTAGCCCTTTTTCTTGCTCCCTTCTGTTCTCACTACTTATACAACTACATCCTTCCCCAAAGACTTGGGATTGACTTACAAGAAAGATACATTTCCAATAGGATCGTTATCATAAGCCTAAAGAGTAAGCATGTTATAATGTAATAGGGAAGGTGGGATGATAGGAAGGATTATATGAAAAACTTCAAAACTCTAGACTCAGGTTAATTGTTAAAGCTGGGCCCTAAATGTAGCTCTGCACTTTCTGGCAACCACAGTAAATAGGAAAACAGATTGAGCTACATTGTTCTCACTGCCTGATGAAAGAAAGTATACTGGTTAATAAGCACCTCTCTACAAAGACTGCTAGGTACTGTGGAAGACACACAGAAGAATAGGACATGGAACCTGCCCACGAGGAGTTTACAAATCTTATCCCTCCTGGGATTGCAGAGGCATAAGGGGCTCTAGCACTTGACATAATGGTGGTAGAAATCAAAGAAAAGCCATGCCGTAGAAATCAAAGTGACAGACGTGCACTGGGTAGTGGTGCTATTGAGAAGGAGGAGCAAGTCTGATCCGGAGGATGAGACTTCTCTGAGCTGCAGTTAATCACAGCTCTTCATGTTTGCTTCAAGGAAAGCCAAGGAGTTTATCATGGAAAATGTGTGATAAATGGCACAAATAATGCTCTCCAGGGGAGTCTAACTTTCTCTATTACCCCTTTTCATTAGTATGTTATTTTGTTCATTATACCTTCAGTCTGGTTTTGTTTCAAATACAGTATTATTGAGCTGAAGTATTTCAGAATGAAGAGTCTTTCTCAATAGGTGTCTCTGAGTTTCCTTCTTTCTCTGCTTCCTTCCTTCCCTCCTTCCTTCTTTCTCTCACACTTTCTTCTTTTTAAAAATTTTTTTATTTTTTTAAATTTTTTTTACAAATAGTTTGTCGAGTTGGTTTCCATATAACACCCAGTGCTCATCCCCACAAGTGCCCTCCTCCATGCCCATCTCCCCCCTCCCCCCCCACACCAGTCAGTCCTCAGTTTCTTCTCAACAATCTTTGACTGNCTTATGCATTTTTCTGGTGGAAGAATAGGAAATTTGGGGGAGAAACAAGTGAAATATGATTAAATATGTTTTATCACTAATGCTTCAAAGATGGAGTAAATGTCACATGATGTTTTGTCACTAATACCTCAAAGATGAAGTAAATGTCATGTGCCACCGGAGTGAGGCCTTGAAAACTGAGGAGAAATGAGTCTTAGCTTTTTTTTAGCCTTCAGTGGTCCATTAACATATGCAAGTCACAATTATGGATGTTACTGAAAAATATTAACGACACCAGCTGAATGCTGCTGAATACTTAAAATTATTAAAGTTTCCTTCTTTGTTGAAACATTTTTCTAAAATATTCCAGGCACATTTCCTGTGCTTGCAAATAGAGTTAGGTGCCCAAACCTGAATATCCTCATTGCTGACGACCGCACCCACAGCGATCTCTGTTCTGAAAAACAGATATCACTCTGCAGAAATGGAGAGGAAGATGGAGAAGGTATAAGAGACTGGACTGACTGCACAGACTCAAAGATATAGCTCATAAGCCTAGAGAACCTTTTTAAAAACACAGTTTGAAATCGTTTTCCCATCTCTTACTATTTTCCCATTTCTTTTCAAAGGAGATTACTTAGGCTAAGTTTTGGCTATTGAGGGCTCTAGTTAAGTTTATGTAAAAATGTCAGTGCATGGGCTCTCTACGAGAATTTTTCTTTGCCTTTCTATGCTCAAACTCTAGACTTTTAAAATATCACTGTACATTCAGAGTAAGTTTTTTATTAAGCTTCAAATATATTTTTTATTGGACTAGGTAGTCACCTTTTACACAAAACCCTTTTCTGCAGATTATGACCTTGTACGTGACTTAGAGTGACCTTATTAGCACTAATCATGCTTCCAAGAATATTTTGATTTACAAGCTAGCCATCTGGTATAAAATTCTATTTCAAACATTCTAAGGCAAAAAAAGTAATGCTTGAATATTACTAGATTATCACACTAATTACTTTACAATAATATTTAACAGTGGCCACTCAGCAATTTTTAAAAATCCATATATAGGGTAAAAGCATTGAAAATGCAACATTTGGAGAGCATCCAACACCGTTTGGCCAAAGAACATTTCTATAATGCTAAGGGATGAAATTAAATTTGCAAAAATCAGCAATGTGTAAGCCGTCAAATCTAGGTTAAAATGCGGTTATGTGAGGAAAGTCAGCACATGGGCGTATACAATTTTCATTCATATTTAAGTAAAAACCGGATGGGCGATGGAAGTACAGATGCAAAAGGAGACGTAACAGGGCACCTTGCAGGTGAGCCCATATTTATTCTCCCTTTCTCAGAGTGATTCAACAAGCTTGTGTTTCATTCAACAAATACTTTCCAAGTTCGCAATATATGCTATACATGTGTTATGCACAAAAGATACAGTGGTAAACAAGACAGTATCTAATGTGAAACCAAAAAACGTACAGCAGACCTTCACTTAAAATTCAATGAAATCAGGGGCTCCTGGGTGGCTCAGTCAGTTAAGCTTCTGACTCTTGATCTCGGCTCAGGTCATGATCTCATGGTTCATGAGTTCAAGCCCCACGTCAAGCTCTGCGCTAATAGCACAGAGTCTGCTTGGGATTCTCTCATTCTGTGTGTGTGTGTGTCTCCCCCACGTGCACACACTCTCTCTCTCCAAATAAATAAATAAACAAACATTTAAAAAATTCAATGAAATCAGATAGTCAAGTGAACACAATGGCAGTAGGCTGGAGTAGAATGTCAACCCCCTCTTAATTAAGTATGTTGACTTCAGCAACACCTCAACTCCATCACTGGCTTTCTCTTCCTGCTGCCACGACTTCGTTCAGGTTCTTACTATTTCATACCTTCAAAACTTCACCAGCTTTCTAAGACGCTCCCTGCCATCCCCTCCACCTCCGCCACTTACCGATCCCTTGTGCCCTACCAATTCAAGGCACAGAGGCAGATGATGTCATTTCTCTACTTAAAAACTGTCAGATTTCTCAGAGGTACAAAATCAAGTTCAAACTCCTCACTGACTTTTAAGGCTACTCCTCTGCCAACACAAGCTCTAGCTTCAGCGAGGCCAACTTAACACTTAAGTCCCTCTGCACACATCACAGCTTTCCTTCTCTGTCTTTGCTCAGGTTATCCCCTCTGCCTGGAATATCTTCCTATCCTTCCTTCAAAGAATACCTCAAACAGTACCTCTCCCATGACTGCACTTTTCAACACCACAGCTGCATGTAATCCCAGCTCCTGCCTCTCTTCCTGGACTTTTTTAGCAGTTAGTTTGTACCTGGCTTATGGCACGTAACACAAGCGGCTCCATACTAAGAGGTCAGGCAGGGACCATGTCTTCCATAACTGTATTCTGCACAGTACAGAGCCCTGTGCCTAGCAAGTAATGGGTTTCAATAAATGCTTGTTGAATGAATCATGTCTCTGGGGAATTGAATGTATATAGAATTCTTAATGGATTTAGCAGGACTTTCAGGATAAAATGACCCTTGACATTTATAAAATCCTTGTGGTAAAACTACAGCCAATAGTCCTACAAATTGAGTGCTCTTGCTTGCTCTTGTAGGAAGAGAAACAGAGGTAGTAGGATTCCTAGGTCTTGCTCAAGGCCACACAAGGAGCCCTTCTTTCAGATGTTATTACAAGGCAGCATTCTCTGTTTATGCTACTTGCTGATACCATGCTTTGTTTTGGATATTTCCTTGTTTACATCTGTAGTTCTCCCAAGAAACTGGCATTTATCAAAACGATTATTTTTTTAAGTAGGCTTCACACTCCATGTAGAGCCGATTGCAGGGCTTGAACTCAAGGTCCTCAGATCAAGACCTGAGCTGAGATCAAGAGTCAGCTTTGACTCTGAAGGCTTCTTTGAAAAATAAGTCAACATTCCAAAATATATACAATGGAATATTATTCAGCCATGAGAAAGAAGGGAATCCTGCCCTTTGCAAAAACATGGATGGACCCAGAGTGAAATAAGCCAGACACAGAAAGACAAATACTATATGATCTCATTTATACAAGAAATCTAAAAAAGATGGAGTCACAGAAAGAGAATAGAATGGGGNCTAGTGAATGATAACTGAGTTATATACTTGAAAGTTGCTAAGACAGTAAATCTTAAATATTTTCACCACAAAAAATGTAATTATGGAAGTAACAGAAGTGTTAAGTAACCTTATTGTGGTAATCAGTTCACAATATATACGTGTGTCAAATCATCATGTTGTACACCTTAAACAGTGTTGTATATCAATTATACCTTAGTAAAGCTGGGAAAAATATAAATTCTTCCTCCTGTGG
>NW_027530906.1:100864-112736 GCF_008692635.1 Crocuta crocuta
ATATTTTTCTGGTTAACTGAAAAAGCAAAATAACCAGGAAATTGCAGAAACCCTACAGATCATGATTGTACTTAAGCTGCAAAAATTTTGTTTAATGGAGCATGTGACAAATATAAACATTAACAACAGAGAAACGACTTCTGAGATAGGTATTTGTCAAATGTTTCAAACAAGAACACAGAGCTCCTGAAGGCATCAAACATTCTCAAAGTGTTCCTTCAGTGTTACTATCTTTCACAAATAGGAAGAACAAAAATTTTAAGGCAATGTGACAATGTGGTTGGTCTAAAAAAAAATGTCACCTTTAAAAATGGAGTCTCCAGCAAGTATTTGGAATGGAGCAAGAGCCGATTGATACTACGATGCTTGCCGCCTACTCAGTGTACCATATAAAAGATGGCTGAAGAATTTAAAGTTCCAGAGAAAAAGGTTTCTTGTTTGCATTTCCGTGAGCTAAAGACAGAAATTAGAACCTTACTAGTATATAGCTAGCTGGCAAATCATGGCTAACACATAGGCTAGGTCTTAATATAGGGAATTTGTCATATTTAACACATTTTTAACCGTTATATCGCTGTGGACTCTACATTTTCAAACTTTTTACAAAAGGTTAATTTATTTATTTTTGAGAGAGACAGAGAGAAGGCATGAGTGGGGGAGGGGCAGATAGCGAGGGAGAGACAGAGAACCCCAAGCAGGTTCTGCACACTAGTGCAGAGCCTGATCATGATCTGAGCTGAAACCAAGAGCCAGACGCTTAACTTACTGAGCCACTCACCCGCCCCTACATTTTCAAACTTATGGGTGGTTTTCACAGTGTGGAAACTGCTTTCTTTCACTGTCCACTGTGTGCCTCCAAGAACATGAGTAGGAGCAAAAGGCAAATTTATTCCTTACCAATTTCTGGTGGGTAAATAAAAATCTGAGTTTCAACAAAAAACATGTGCCCACTTATGACAGAAAGAAAATGCAGTTTACAGCAAACACTTAAATGCCTATGACCAAGTCATACCTGCAAAAATTGATGGATTCTTGAGCCATATCTACCATACGTAAATAAATCACAGATTAAACTAAGCAATATTATACAAACTCATCATGAACAAGATACTGAAAAAAAATAATTTATTCTGGAGGCAAGATAGCTGAGTCCAACTAGTGTAGATGATTTAAAGAATAAAAGATTGAAGAACAAATGGAATCATTTACTGACTTAAGGAAACAATATCAAGAAACACAGGAAAATGAGCAAATTAAACTTCTAATTACATCTAGCAGTAAAACTTGACCTTGTGGTGAGAACCCAAGGCACAGAAATAAAAGCATTGAAAATCCAAGCAGGATGGGAAATCTGGATTCTACAGCAGCAATTACAAAAAACATCAATTTAAGAAACTGAAGACTGATTACGGAGAGGAGAAAATACAGAAGAAAATGAAAAGATTATTTAGAGATAATGAGGAAAGAGCGGACAGCTAAGATTCCTCCGGAATACATAACCCTATAGGTCAATAATGAAGCAGCAAACTGAGACAGAGAAAAAGAGGGTAAGCTCAGGGACATGACAACCAGAAAGCTAATCTGTAAGGGCAAAAAGAACAGTAAGTAAATGACGTTCTATGAATAAAGTTAGGTTCCTTGAAAAACTAATTGTTATTTCCAGATGCACAGAAGTACCTGGTATCCACATTTCACAAAAATTTACAATAGAGAAAAAGACAATATCTGTAATGACTTCACACAGCTCCATGACATAAAGAGAATTATTTAGTGATCAAGTAGAATCAGGTGTATATTTCTCTAACATTTAAGAGTTTCTTCCAAACAAAAGAGTTGACATAGACAGCTTCAAACTTCTAATGCTCAGCTCTTTCATATTAATCAAGGTTCCTGTGGGAAGGGGTTGGTCTTAATGGCATCAGACTGGTTGAAAAATACAACCGTGGCCATATTGTAAGTTCTATCTCACCTGGTAGCCAATGGCAACCTTGGATTTGAAGTGGAGACAGAAATGATCTTGAGCTATGCGCCCATAAAACGCTATTTTAAATGAGTTGGGTTAGATTCCAAGTGATTTCTACAAACCAATATGTAACACATAATAAGGCTGAACTACTACTACAATATTTTCAGCTGCAATGTGACAGGTACCTCCCTAGCTAGCCATTGTACTAATGAGTATATAATAGAACCAGACATGAGGGTTTCATGCAAGATGTACATGATCCACAGCCAGTTATAATCCCCAACTCTAGCTAACTAACTTAGCAAAGCAGGGTTTGGGGGGAAAAAATAGACAAGGGAGTTGATACAGCTTGGTGTTCTGACTCTCAGCCACAAAATAAAGCAATTAAATAAACTAAGTAAATCACTGTTAGATAATTTTGTCTACAAATAAAAACCACCCAGTCTCTCTTCCTCTTCCTAAAATGTATAGCCCCAATGACTGTCAAAGACTTAAATATAACTTTAAAGTCTTCATCTAAATGCATTGTCATGAAACAAGAAATGAGGGAAGGACTAGGGAAGGCAAAGTTGGCTTCCCCCGAACTTTTGAAGTACAAAAAGTGGGAAGGGGAACCACAGACCTTTGCAGACAGTGCTCCCCAGTGTCATGTGACACAGTCTAACTGAGGTAAGGGCAGGATAATTTTGGCTTAGTAAAATAATAATCCAAGTGGTGTTTTCTCCATTTCCTTCTTCTCTACAGGGGGAAAAAACCTGAAATGATTAGAAGAATGAACACTGGAGTCTTCAAGCTCTCTGGTAACTGCGTATGTGACCTTGGGCAATCTACTCTCCCTCATGGCATCTCCCATTTCCTTATCTGTAAATGTTAACAGTTTGAACTCAGTGGTCTTCCTTGTACAGCTGAAATTCTTGATTTTCTAGGTTTGTGAAGTGCTGCCATGGGAATGAAGGCTTTCTTAACAATTTAACTATCTGACTCATCTAACTAGTTGGGGTCAGTCCCAGGATCAGCCATTGCATGAATTTTAGTGTTTTCTCTTTACCATACTCAAAGTTGAAGAGAGAAAAAAGAAGAAAGTAAAATGAAAAGAAACAATATCCAACTGTATTTCTGAGCATCAGAAGACAGGGGATGATTGTGTAAGAACAAAAAAGCTAACTTTTAGAAACATTTTAAAATAACTTCAGACTTACGGAAAAATTGGAAAAATAGTACAGAGAGTCTGCACATACCTTTCACTCAGATTCCAGTCATGTCAATAACTTACATACCATACATAGCAGTGTTATCAAAATGAAGAAATCAACTTTAGTACAATATTAACTAAACTAGAGACTTAATTTGATTTTTACCAGTTCTTCCCCAAATGTCCTTCCTCTGTTCTACGATGCAATCCACGATCTCACATTGCATTAACTTGTCCATGTCTCCTTAGCCCCCTCCATTCTGTGACAGTTCCTTGCTTTTTCATGGCCTTAACACTTCGGCCATTATGAGCTCCTTCAGGCTGGCTCCTATGTCCCCTTGTCATGCTCCTCTCTTTTTTGAGCACTTACTTTCTGGCACCACAAGACATTACAGGGTCATCTTTAATTTTCCCTGCCTCGATCCAACATCAGTTATGACTCCAAGGAGCCCTGATCTCTTTATTGAAAATGGTATCAGAAACCAAGATCTGGTTGCTAGGTGTGCATATTATTATTGGGGTGTCCTTGCTTGTAGGTCTTCCTTAGAGCTAGGAGATATAAGCATGTACAATAACCCATGCATACACTCACCTCCATGTCTATTTCTGTATCTCTCTGTGTACATATGAAATTGAACATACCAGTATCTCCACTCTGATCCACACCATAGGATTCGTTCTAGCCTTCTCCTTTTCCTTATTTTTAACTCTTTTCTCTGATGACGAGGAACCTGGCTATCTTTATCTATTGTCTATCCACCTATTTGTTCAATATCAGCATCAATATGAAGTAGGTACATATGCTTGGGAGTAACAGATTTAGTAACTAGAGCCCAGTACTTGTGTACAATTATTTTTATCTTTAATATAAATGTAATATAAATGAATACATATTTGTAACATAAATATAGCACCTCCAGGTTTCTTTTTATTAATGTCAGCATGGTATATCTTTTTTTATCCTTTTAACATTGTAACTGAAAAAAAAAAAGCAAGGATAAGAACAGTATGCCACTATTTGTGTAAAAAAGTAAGAATAGGTATGTGTATATTTGCATTTATATTCATAAAATATCTATGGGAGAGAGAAAACTAAATACATTAGTTGGGAAGTCAACAGGTTAGCTGCAGAAAAAAGGAGATGTAAACTTCACTGCTTACCCTTTATTTTTTTCCACTGCATAGCTTTTATATTTAGTACTTTTGTTTTTACTTTTCTGAGATATTCATATACCATAAAGTTCACCCTTTTAAAGTGTACACATCAGAGGGGCACCTGGGTGGCTCAGTCAGTTAAGCGTCTGACTTCGGCTCAGGTCATGATCTCATGGTTCGTGGGTTTGAGCCCCACGTCGGGCTCTGTGCTGACAGCCAGCTCAGAGCCTGGAGCCTGCTTCGGATTCTGTGTCTCCGTCTCTCTCTGCCCCACCCCTGCTCATACTCTGTCTCTCTCAAAAATAAAATAAAACCATACAAAAAAAATAAAGTGTACACATCAGTGTTTTTAGTGTATTCATGAAGTTGTGCAACCATTACCAGTGTCTAATTCCAGAGCACTTTTATCATCCCCCAAAGAAAACTTGTGTCCAATAGTGGTCACAAGCCCCTGCTCCCTTAACTCCTCTCTTCTTCCCACCAGTGTCCCTGGCAACCACTAAGCTGCTTTCTGTCTATGGATTTGCTGACACTGGATACTTCATGTAAATGGAATCCTACAATATATAGTCTTTCTGAACTGGCTTTTTTCACTTAGCGTAATGTTTTCAAGGTTGAGCCATGTTGGGCATATATTAGTATTTCATTCCTTTTTATAACTTTTTAAAAACTTTTCATTCCTCTTTATAACTAAATAATATTACATTGCATGTATAAAACACATTTTATCTATTCATCAATTGGTGTGATAATATATATCACATATATGATGATATAAGTGACCTATATATTTAATAGCAATGGAATATTATATTTTTTGAATTATTGAAATATATTACCCATTCNAAAAAAAATCATCAAGTAAATAATGTATGAAAAAGACTAATGTATGGAAGAGCTTTGCTTGGTGATTTGCCAGAAGACTTACAAGACTCAATGGCCAAGAGTTATTACAGCAAAAAGTACAGGGCAAAAGCAGCAGGAAAAAGATACACAGCAGGAGAGTCAGTGATGCCGAGCACAGGCTTCCAGCATCCTTCCTCATCTGAGGCCACACGGGATATGCTGTCTGAGTCTTTGCCATGATGCACACAGCCCCAGCTAGTCTCCTCACTCCCCTATTACCTCTCTGACCTCATCTCCTACCGCTGTCCCCCTTCATCCCTCTGCTCCAGCCACCCTGGTGACCTCAAGGTTCATCAAACACACCAGGCTCAGTCCCGCTTCAGGGCCTTTGCTGTTACTGTTCTCTTTGCCTGGAATGAAATCCTCATAGCTCACTCGCTCACCTCCTTCACACCCCTCCTCAAGTATCACCACATTAGATAGTGTGGCCTTCCTGACTATTTAATCCGAAACAACAGCCTCTGTCATTCTCTGTGCCCTCTCCCTGCCTCATTTTTCTTCACACCTGACAATATGTCATTCACCTGAATATCGACTTCCCTTCTGTTCACCCCTCCCCCAACTAGACTGCCTATTTCAAGGAGGCAGAGACGTTTCTAGTTCACTGCTAGATTCCTGTGCCTAGCACAATGCGTGGCACCCGACAGGTGCTCTGTGAGTTACCTATCCAGTGAATGGACGAATAAATTGCACCTATCAGTCTATCCCTTTACCTACCTACCTATATGACACTGAGTGGAGGGTAAGAAGGAAGGTATTGAAGTGCAAAAGATTCCTTAGTCTTACTTTCTTAGACTATAGAGAAAATGGTCAATTAGAGTCTCAACTTTTTTCCTCAGGATTCAAGTATGCAAACATTATATTTAATATCATAAAACATCTTTTATAAAGATTTTAGTTTTCCCTTGGAACTTNNNGCCTGGGTGGCTCAGTTGGTAAAGTGCCTGACTTCAGCTCAGGTCATGATCTTGCGGTGGTTCGTGAGTTCGAGCCTGGGTCGGGCTCTGTGCTGACAGCTCTGAGCTTGGAGCTGCTCCTGGTTCTGTGTCTCCCTCTCTCTCTGCCCCTCCCCTACTCTCTCTCTCTCTCTGTCTCAAAAATAATCATTAAAAAAAAGAAAAAGAAATGGTAAATAATGCAGATAGCACTAAAATACAAAGCGAGAGTCCTCTGGACTGCAGGTTGGGGAGAGAGGGTGGGTGGGGGAGTGCACTGTGATGGGGACAGCTGGAACCTATGGCTAAATCACAGCAGCTATGTGACTAGGGCTTATCAAAATGTCGCCATGCATAAATTGGCCACATCGAGCTGTCTTGCTTGACTGATCCTATCCTTTGCCTATTTTTCTAGGAAAATACCGCTAAATGTTTGTATTTATTTAATTTGTAAAGTTTGTTGTATACTAGAGACCTTTTTGTATGTCAAATTAGTTACATTTTCCCCCAAACTATTGTTTATCTTCTAACTTCTTGGTGTTTTCTGTCATTCAGCCATGATTTTTATTGTGTGGTCGGTTCCAATAATTCTTTGCTTTGATGTCTATGTCTCTGATAGCATACTTAGAAGATCTCCCCCACCCCCAGGGTTATCAAAGTGTTCACTTACACCTTCTTTGAGTACTGTCATGGTTGCACCTCATTTTTCATGTTTAAATTGCCAGGGCACCCAGAATTTACTTGGTGAACATAGGCATTTCTTGAGTGCTTATGATGAGCCAGGCTCTGTTCCAAGTGCCTTATGTGGATTGTCTTATTTGATTGCTCAGTAACTCCAGAGGTAGGTGCTAGTAGGTTCTTTGTTTTCACAGCTGAGGAAACGTAGGGACAGGAAGGTTGGGTACTTATTCAGGACCACACAGCTGGCAAAACCTGGTCCATCCAGTGGTGAAGTCCATCCAGGGTTGTGGTGAGGATTAGAGTCAGCAAGGGGGATGATTTTGGAACATAGGAGGCATTCAATAGGAGATAAGGTTCATTAATATGATTGCATACTTCACATAAGCATCATTTCTGATGGCTGAATATTTGAAAAATGGTATCTCTTACATTAACTGTGTTTCTAAAATATTATTTTTTCACAGTTGTAAAAAGCCTTTGGAATTCCATGGAATGACTGAAGCCTTTTTTTCTTTTTAAAGAAAGTTGTCCTTGAAAGAAATTTTGAAAGGACATACATATTGAAGAGATTCATCAGGTAACAGAGTAATAGATTTGCTTTTTTAAAAGTCTTTGTTTCTGAGGCGCCTAGGTGGCTTGGTAGGTTAAGCATCCTACTCTTGATTTTGGCTCAGGTCATGATCTCACTGTTCGTGAGATTGAGTCCCGTGTTGGGCTCTGCGCGGACAGTGCCGAGCCTGCTTGGGATTCTATCTCTCCTCTCTCTGACCCTCCTCCCTCTCATGTGCACTCTCCCTCTCTAGAATAAAAAGTCTTTGTTTCTATATTAAAGTTTTATAGAAATGATGTTATTATTTTCTGACCAGAAAAATCACCCCAATAAGTGGCATAGTTTTTAAAAGTCTCTTAATGAGAAGTCAGGCAGTATCCAGATTTTTTGTTGGTTTGCTTTTTGGTACCCTGGGAAGAACATGGGGCTGGCAGGAGGGATAAGGAGAGGTTGCTTCTCCAGGATGGCTGGGGGAGGGTGTGAGGGAGTGAGGTCTATGAGGATGTAGTGGGTAAGACAGAGTTTATAAGACATATATACAGTCATATAAAAGACGGAAAGACTGTACGGAAACACTTAGAAATGTTAACGATGATATCAGTGTAGTAGGGATGATGTTTACATTTTTTTTTACCTTTCATTACATTTTATTTTTATTATCTCCTTGTGTATGATTTTTAAGATTTCTTTTGTATTTTTATTCCTTTTCATAAAGATGGATAACTTTTAAAATCGGAGGAAATATTACTTATTTTGGAAACAAAGGCAGAACACCTGTTTCCCGATGCAGGAGGATCATAAGTTAGAGGTGGCTGGGGCACTGACTTCAGCACAAGGGTCACCCATCAGTAGCACATGACAGGTACACACACATCACAAAACTTCTTGGGCTTCTCATTCTCCAGCGTTCTGTCATTCTGGTGGTCCATCACTGCTTCTTTTTCAATCCTGTCCTTGGTCTATTTTCCCATCCATCCCCTTCTTAATTGACTGTAATTTAGAAATGCATTACCCATCACTTCTAAGATGGACACTCGTTCATAGTAACAGCTTAGATATTAGCATGCCCCTTATAATCAATAGCATGTTGTAGGAGATGACAAATAAATGAAGAAATTTGTCAATTTGCACAAATGGAAAACTGATCACCTTACAGCAGAGAAACCCAGCAGACATCATGTCAAATGACTGAGGTTAACATAATGAGTGATAAGATACATCAACATCATGCACTCTCGGACATGCTGCACATCTTCCTTGTGCTTTTCTTGCCAAAAATGCATGAACTTAATCAAATTATGAGACAGCATTTGACACACCCCGATTGAGAGGCATTCTACAAAATAACTGACCAGTACTCATCCAAAGTGTCAAGGTCATGAAAGATAAGGAGAGACTGAGGAACTGTCACAAATTGGCAGGGACTAAGGAGATCTGACAAGTAAGTGCAATGTGGGATCCTGGATTGGAATGTGGAGCAGAGAAATGCCACTGGGGGGAAACTGGTGAAATTCAAATAAGGTCTTTAGTTTCGTTAATAGTATTGTACTAGTGTTAATTTCCTGGTTTTGATGACTGGGCTATGTAAGGTATGTAAGTTGTTGACATTACCAGAAGCTGGGTGAAGGGTATGCAGGAACTCCTTGTATGATTTTTGTAACTTTTCTCGAAGCCTGAAATTATTTCAGAATAAAAATTTTAAAAAGTTAGGCTGAGCTAGCAATATGTACTTGTTTAGGTACTAATTATAACTCCATTTTTTTTCCAACAGAAGTGTTTAAAATGTCCAAAATAGCCTTCTACCTGCCTAAGTTACTGCCTTTTCAAGGTCAGTAGTACAGAAGGTAGAGATCCTTAAGTACAATGTTATTTTCCTTGAGTCTCATGGCAACAGGTGCTATCTATGTATCTTCGTAGTGGAGTCAGACCTCTCTGATCCACAGTTCTAAGTCTTGCATAATCCAGTGACCTTTGGGATTATGCTGCCAGGAGTCTTCTGCTCCCAGTAAGCTTTCCCTTAGCATACAGGGATGAGGTCAATATTCAGTCAAATTTTCAACTAGTGAAAACTGCTTTGACTAGTGATACTGGTACAGAATATACAAGTAACTCAGGACCATCTGACCTACAAGGATGGACTCACATCCATATGCCCACACAACAGGTTTCGCTTGTCAAAACAGGATTATGCTTGTGATCATATGTGATGTTTGAAGACATAGCGTGTGGCTATTTTATGTGTGTTTTGCACTCAGTTCTCATATTCTGGGAATGTAGATGGGTTGACATGACTGTCATCTGACTATGCCTGCTGCTAAGGCCCTTGCCAGGAAGTTTTTGTTACAAAATTACTCAAACAAGGGGAGTAGAGTGGGCAGATGTAATGGGTGTGGATCTACATAATGAAATAACAACAGCATTCGTATCCTTCCTGGATAATGGGTGGCCAATGTCACACTGTTTCAAGTATGGAAGGGAGAGTTCAAGACATCATTATGTTGTTCAAGCAGAATACATGAAGATAACAGTCCTGGTTATGGAAATAATCACAAAGATTCTAGTGTAATGCTTTTAGTGATGTTTTTGCATTAAATGTAAGGGACATTCACTGAAGGAATCAAGCTAGATTAATGACAACCTGTCATATCAAGAAATTGGCACAGAATGGGTTAAGCAATACTTTGAAGATATTTTGAAATAAATTGTGCCAAGCAGACTAGGCAATTGGGTCTAAAACAGCTGTGTATCCACATGACATGAGACTCTTTTATGTAGCTGGAAATTAATCTATGGGCTGCACAGTCTAGATCTCTATCTGAAGATGGTACAACCTTCATCAGTGAACACTCAACACTCATGGAGTGATGGGTCCAGCACTTCAGGACAATGCACAATTAGCCATCAACCTTGCCCTCCTTATTTTTACAATATTTCCTCATTATGAGGTGAGTATAGAACATTGTGTCTATTGTGCCCATTATGAAGGCAAAGAACCATCATCATCTGATAGAGTGCCTAGTCCTAATGGAATCCTTACAAAAACACAACACAGGAAACCAAAAGCAGCAGCCTAAAACTCATCAAATGATTGCTTCAATTATTTAACCACTTATGGAAATAGAAACAGAGCACAGATGCATTTCAAAGGTGTTTCAATTATGCAAACTCAAGGAGGGTAGCAAATGTTGCAATAAACACTGAGGTATGTTATTTGTGTATTATAGATATGATAGGCATACAGTCCACATAGGTCAATTACCCTCAACTTAGTATAGCGGTCATGCATATCATGGAGAAGGAATAATATAAAAGTGGAGAACCACAAAGCTTTTGTGCAGACATGGGACTGTGACAAATGTGCCATCTAAGTGGCAAATTAATTAATTGTTTGAAAGATTTTGTGTATTTGAAATAGTAAAGTTTTCATTAGGATTTGAAAATGTGAGGATTATGTAAATCATCTTCATCCTGTGTGATTGGTCATCAAGATATTAATATAATGCAAAAATTGCTCTAAAAACACTAGATGCAGTGAGTAGACAGTGTATTTAAATAATTAACTGGCTTATTACTATTCATTGTCCATTATCTATGTGGTCTCTGAATGAAACATTTTCCAAGATTTAAAGTGGTAGTGCAGTATGTGTTTTGTTAACAATCGCTTTGCTTATTATTTTTCCTCAAAATGCTTCCTTTATGGCACTCTTTAAGTGGGCCAACTGACCTGACATATACCAGTGATTAAGAGGATCACCTATTTCCCTCCAACACACGTCTGGGAAGACAGAATTTGCAAAGCCTGCAAGGAACTCTCTATCAACGAGTAAACTAAAGAACAAAACAAAACAAAACAAAAAAAATGGTAAGGAACTAAGAAGACACTTGTGGCAACTGGATTAGAGCATATCCATTTGGAACATGAGTTGGCAGTTTTCAAAAACAAGCCCTAACTAAAGAGAACTGCTTTGAAGAACTCCTAAAACAAACATCTTAGTGAACTGCGAGAAAATAATCTTTCATTTAATTCACTCTTAGAGTGATACATAAGTTCTCATTTATGTAACGTCATGGAATTTCCCTAGTAATCCTGGAAGTTCGGCAGAGATCAAGTAACTTAAGCCTTATCAGATTGAGTAGCTGAGGTCAGCCACAGCAGTGAGGCTGGGACCATACCCCAGGTCTCCTGAAACAACATATACATGCTGCCTAGTCTGTGCCAGACCCGTTAGGTGGACTGGATGGAAGATAGTTCCTTTCCCCGCCAAAACCAGCTCCATGCTCTTTTTTGGTTCAAGGCATTGCCTGGTAGTGCAGCAGGAGATTTAAATACTACATGAAATAATTATAGATGAAACTTGAATGATACCGAAGTGTAAAGAGAATGAGCTCTTTAATCATAATATGTGCTGCAAATATGACCAATTCAGACATTTTCAATGGTAAAAATTATTGCTTTTTTTTTTTTTTTTTAAATAAGTTTCCAGGGA
>NW_027530906.1:112763-113172 GCF_008692635.1 Crocuta crocuta
TTCTTGAACTATGAGGGTCTGCAACAAAAACTGGTGACCACAAAATAAGTTAAAGTAACTAATTATGTAGGATGTCACTTGATAAAATGCTTTCTGCAGAAATGATCACATAAAAGAATATGTCTCTGTGAGCTGATGGAGCCATAAACAAAAATGCTAATGAGGTAAAACTTGTCATTATGNAGGTTCTTATTAAGCTTAATTCATTTTGATGTATTTTGACAAAAAAAAATCTCAAAGGCTTTGTAGCGAATCTTATTCATTTAAACCAGGAATCTATTACCATTTTTTACTTTTATGCTTTAATGTAGGCATCTTTATCCTTAATTTAAAGATAACTATGAATAAAACATGAAAATCAGTGCATTCTCTTGTTCTCCAATCCTCTTTTTTCTATTCTACATAATAT
>NW_027530906.1:113256-113795 GCF_008692635.1 Crocuta crocuta
CCGGTCTAGAGCTTACTCAAAAGGAGAATAAAAATATGAAATAAAACTACCAGTTATTTGGGGGACCTGATTGGCTCAGTAGGAAGATTTCAGGGCTGTGAGTTCAAGCCCCACATCAGGTGTAGAGATTACTAAAATAAATTTTAAATTTTCTTTATTTAATTTTTAAATAGTTTATTGTTAAGTTGGTTTCCATATAACACCCAGTGCTCATCCCAACAACACCCAGTGCTCTCCTCCATGACCATCCCCCCCACCCCCACACCNCCCAATGCGGGACTTGAACTCACAAACTGCGAGATCATGACCTGAGCTGAAGTCGGAAGCCTCACTGACTTAGCCACCCAGGCGCCCCATGATTACTAAAATAGATTTTAAAAGACATTTTCCTCCTGGATGGCAAGATTTTCACCTCATACTCTTTCAGTCTGACTTTACTTGTCTTCTGAAAGCTGACTGGCCCCTGCCAAGTATATTTGGTAACATAGGTCATAAGCTATAATTCAGTAAAGGGCTTCTTTAGGTTCTCTGAGAATTAT
>NW_027530906.1:113830-132861 GCF_008692635.1 Crocuta crocuta
CTCTTAGAATTATGATCACTGTATTCAAAATTTAAACCATATACGAAGAAGTAAAAGTATGGTAAGGCTGCAATTTCTCACTCCTACAGAAATTCTTTAATTTTTTTTCCTTCAACTCTATCTTGATCAGTGGGCTTTAATGAGATGAGCTGTGATCTGGCTTAGTTCTACAAACACAAACACAAAGTCCACATACTGTCTTAAAAAACAAACAAAACTTATCACTTCTATGCTATTATTAACTTTAGTACTTTCAAAGCACATCACACAGACATCGAGAAGTTTAAATTAATGTTATGTGCATGTAGAGGAGACTCACCTTTAAAGAATCAAAACATGCCACCACACGACCATTTTCCACGTGGCAAACTCTTGGCGGATGGGCAAACTTGCAGTCTGCATCAGCTCGAGAGCAGGTTCCTCTCTGAAATTCTCGGCAGACTTCTAAAGTCAGCCACTTGGTGTCACGAACCAGGGTGACATTGACAGCCGTCATATTGAGAGCAACGTTAAAATCAAGGGCACCCTCTCTTGGACAGTTTTACTGCTGTTTAAAGGTTCAAAATGAATTCAAGCTAAGTGTGAAGAGATAACAGGCTGTTTTGGTGAAATGTGTCTTTGTTAGCACTTAGGTTTTCATTTAAGCCAAAATTTGGTCTAGTCAAACAAAGAGCCAATCACAAAATAAAACTTATATTGGAGTAACTAGAAATCAAATTAGAGACCAACTCCTAAGAAGGCAACCAGAAAGGTAAAGATATTGAGTGTTTAATTTGTTCCTCTGCCGAAGTTCCTTCAAATAACTGGCAGAATTTCAAAAGAATTCTGTGCTCTCCGGTTGATGTTTTCAATTATTTGTGCACAAAGCATATGCTGCTGCCTGCCCTTCAATTTGCGGAATGGTCTCAGATCAAGGGGAGAAAACTTTTTCTTCCTATTTCTTGGATTTATTGATTAAGATTGGTAAGGATGTTAGGACTGTAAAAAAAAATGCTGCAAAATCAGGAGGAGGGAAAGTGACTGTGAAAATGGAGAATCAAAGGGAAAAAAGAATGGGCACGTTGCTGAGCATGAACTACAAGCACACCAGGTTGGGAGAGGGACAGGTAGGGAGACGGGTTATAAAGAGACAGCTCTAGAGTGGAATCCAAGCAGTAGTTTTCAGAAAAGGCACTTTTCAGAAACCTGTAAGAAAACAAAAATAAAATTAGCTAATATAACACTTCTGTTTTAAGCTCTAGATTTGGAAAAGAAGTATGATAGCCTATTTAAAACAGGAAGCATCTAGGGGCACCTGGGTGTCTCAGTTGGTTAAGCATCTGACTTTGGCGCAGGTCATGATCTCCCAGTCTATGGGTTCGAGCCCTGCGTAGGGCTCTGTGCTGACAGCTCGGAACCTGCAGCCTCCTTCCGATTCTGTGTCTCCCTCCACTGCTTTCTCTCTCTCTCTCAAAAATAAACATTCAAAAAAAAAAAAACCCAGGAAGCATCTAGATANCATTTCTCAGTGAAGAGTAAAAGGAGGCAGCCACATAGATTTGCCATTGAAATACAAGACTTGGCAAAAACCCAACTAAAAAGGAAAAATCATGGTTTAATTCTGATCTGTTTGGGGGCAGAAATTCATTTGGGGGTTCACTGCACAGAAAATGCTAGAGCTGGACAGGACAGCCCCTTATGTGTGTCTCTAGTTTCCAGAAGCTACTAAAGACTTGTCATTATACTGGCTTTACTCTGGTCTGATTGAAAGCTTGATTATCTGCTCTCAAAAACTAGAACAGGAATTGCTAAGAAAATTTAAGTTGCTCTTAGAGGTAACTCTGTGTGTGTATTTGACATGTAATTGTTGGTGATCACATAAAATGCTCATGACATAACTCGCTGGACACCCACGGCAAAGTGGTAGGGGAGCGGATGGAACATGTAAAACATGCTTCAGATAAAGAAAAAAAATCCACTGAAGAGATGCTGGGTTGATGTTGTTTTTTTAAGTTTATTTATTTTGAGAGAGGCAGAGACAGCGCGAGTTGGTGAGGGGCAGAGAGAGAGAGGGAGAGAGAGAATCCCAAGCAGGCTCCACACTGTCAGCACAGAGCCCTATGCGGGGCTCTTGAACTCACGAACCTTGAGATCATGACCTGAGTCGAAACCAAGAGTTGAACGCTTAACTGACTGATCCACCCAGGTGCCCGTTTTTTTTTTTTTTTTTCCCTGTGTANTCCTTAGTTTCTTTAATGGGATATTGGAACAAATCAGAAGGAAGTTTCAGCATATACAACTGAGTGAGACAGAAAGCACGGTTCAGTCATACATCAAATCCTGTGCAGCTTTAAGGTTTGCAGTTTAACCCAGTGTCAACTAGCAACAATCTTCAGGAACTCAGCTGAGAGAGTAGATAAAAAGTTAATTTATTGGCATTATGTTGTGAACACATACTGAAATAACATGGATTTTGTAAAGTAAATGTAAGCTCTGAGTATCAGGCAAACCAGCTAATTGTCAACTTCATCCAAAAAGTAGAACTAAAGTTCTTGAAAACATTTAGTTATTCGAACAATGTCTTTACAGAATCTGAATTTTCTGTTTGTCTTTCTGCGTTCAAGATGAAACTCAATATTACCTAAGTTTTTAGATATCACGGGGAAATTAAGTATTTAGACAATCCATGCAAGCTTATCTGATCGTTCAAGGGCAAACGTGTTTCTCTGAGTCATTCTTCATGGAAACCTTTCTAAAATGTATTATACGTAGGGGCACCTGGGTGGCACAGTTGGTTAACATCTGACTCTTGATTCTGGCTCTGATCATGATCTCACGGTTGTGCCCCAAGTTGGGCTCCGTGTGGAGTGTGGAGCCTTCTTGACCTCTCTCCCTCTTCCTCTCCATCTGTCTCTCTCTCTCTCTCTCTCTGTCTGCTTCCCCCCAGTCACTCTCTATCAAAAATAAATAAACCTAAAAAAATAAAAATGTGTTATATGTAGCTTTGCCTTCTTATAAAATACTGAACATAATTTGACCTCTAGTCGAAGACTTGGGGTCATAAATATCCTAGGAAGTATTACAGTTTTTCTCCTTCACTGGCAGATTGTTAATTGTCACTTCTACTGTCACTTCTCTTTCTGCCACAGTATCTGCCATAGTGGATTGTCCAGTTCCCTTTTGGAAAACATAACAGCCAATCATGAATATTGAATAAGAGTTAGTTACTCACTGAATGTGGGCCTAAGGGGCAAAGTGCAGGGCTTTCGTGCAGAAAGTCTGTTACTGCTTTGGGGGCCCTTTTGCAATATGTTCCCTGTGGGATCATGTTCTAGAAGGTTAAGGTTGTCAGGCAAATGACCTCTAGGAAAATATTTACAATATTTAAAAAAAAAAATTAGCCAGATGGAGGAAATGTTAATGAAAACCACAATGTGATACTGTTTCACATGTATTAGGATGACTATAATAAAAACAAGAAAAAATGGAGAAATTGGAACAATCATACATTACTGGTGGGAATGTAAAATAGTGCAGCTGTTGTGGCAAACAGTCTGGCAGCTCCTCAAAATGTTAAACAGTTATCATATAACTGTTACCATTTAACATATACCATACTCGGTATGCACGGTATACACAGCACACAATTGAAAGCAGGGTTTCAAAGCAGATATTTACACACTCGTGTTCCCAGCAGCACAATTCACCATAGTCAATAGGTGGAAATAATCCGAGTGTCTATTAACAGATAAAGTGGATACATAAAATATGTTATACCCACAAAAGAGAATATTATTCTGCCATTAGAAGGAAGGAAGTACTGCTACATACTACAACATAGGACATACCTTGAAAACATTATGTTAAGTGGAAGAAGCCAGTTGCCAAGGCCATATATTATGTGGTTCCATTTATATGAAATATCCACAAGGCAAATCCACAGAGTCGGAAAGCAAATTAGTGGTTGTGAGGACTATGGGGAGAGGAGAAAGTGGGAGTAACTGCTTAATGGGTAGAGGGTCTCCTTGGGGGGGTGATGAAAATATTCTGGGATGAGATAGTGATAACAATTGCACAATTTTTAAATATGCTAAAACCCATTCACTAAATTGTACACTTTCAATGGGTAAATTGGATAGTATGTGAATTACATATCAATAAACTTATTATATTAAAAAGAAGTCAAAAGAAAGATTATGACCAAAAAAAAATAGCCTCATGAGTGATAGAATTGGCTACCCCCAATTCTCCTTAGATTCTCCTTTCTTAGATTCTCTTTAGACACAAATTCTAAGTAATGTTACTAAGTGGAATTTCCAGAGCAACTTAGTTTCCATACTGTAGTTGACTTAGTATATTATGGAAAGTACTCTGAAAGAGGATATCCTGTAAGTTTATAAGTTTATGTTTAAAAATAGATTCAAATTTAATCCTACAAGTAAATGATATAGGCTTCCTGAACACATTTGAAAGAAAAATAACCAAAAAGGTGTATGTGTACACACACACACACACATTTTGCTCAGAACATAAACACTGAGGGTCTCCAGAGGTCCATCAAGTATAGAAACAGATAACAAATAATGAATTTGAATTCTGAACTTTTGGAAAAGAAAATGCAAACAGAAATTGGACTCTGGCCATGATTTTATGTAAGATGGGGCAATGGGAAAAGGAATCTTCTTCTTTTTTAAAAATGGCCTGTCACCTCGGAGGGGACCCTGGCCCGTTCTTCAAAACAGTCCTAACGAGCGCATGTCCTACTTCAGACTTGGAACTGGATTTGGAGATGGCACAGAAGTGAGGGGCAACAGCTAAAGCAAGTTTGATGGTGTGCTGAGAGAGAGCAGTTCTTTTGCATAGCTTGGCTCCACTGTCTGTGTATAAAAGATGGGGAGTGGGTCATTTCCCCCTGTATTTTATAGAAGATAAACTTTGTTTCGGGGATAATACAGCTTTATCTTCACTACCTTATCCTTGAGTAAGAGGAATAGGATTTTGCTTCTTTAAAAAATGTTTATTCATGTTTGAGAGACAGAGTGTGAGCAGGGGAGGGGCAGAGAGAGGGGGAGACACAGAATCCGAAACAGGCTCCAGGCTTTCAGAGCCTAATATGGGGTTTGAACTTGCCAACCATGAGATCATGACCTGAGCTGAAACTGGATGCCCAACTGACTGAGCACTCATGTGTAGGACACAAAGAGCTACCATTTCTTAGTGTTTGCTAGTTCACAAGTGCTTTTATTTCCTTGATCTTGGGAGCTCTAAAAAAATAATAGAAAGCAGGGGTGATCACCCAGGAATACCAATAAGAAAAATGAAGCCCAAAGATGTTAAACAACTTGTCTGCAGTTACAAAGCCTTAGGTGGTGGAGTCACAACTTGAGGCAAGATCTGACTTCAAATTTCATGCTTAGATCCCGGCAAAGAAATGTAGTAGAGATCGTTTCTTATTTCTTATCTTTCTTGAGGATCTTTCATTTTAATTTTTTTAGGGGGGCATGAATGGGGGAGAGAGCAGAGGGACTGAAAGACACAGAGAGAGAGAGAGAGAGAGAGAGAGAGAGAGAGTCCCAAGCAGGCTTCACACTGTCAGCACAGAGCCTGATGCGGGGCTGGATCTCACAACTGTGAAATCATGACCTGAGCCAAAATCAAAAGTTGGACACTTAACTAGGACACCCAGGTGCCCCTCTCTTGGGAATCTTAAACAAGAAAACCAGTCATTTTTGTGTAGAACTTATGATTCCTTCTCAAAATTATGTTCATGTCTATTGTATCAACATCTTCTTAATTTTTATGAGTTGTGCTGCACCAACATTTATCCAGCATCTACTATGAGCAAGCCACTGTTCTAGACGTTGAACAGGATAAGGTCCAAGCTATCATGGAGCTTCCTACGCTCATTTAAATGGAGAAGAAACCCAAGGTGCCAAGAAGTGAAATGGTTGTGAGAGTTTATGAAGGGCTGGAGGTAGCCACTAAGTCTTCTGACTTCAGCACAGGCTTCTAATTCACCATCAATGGTACACCAAGCACTATGACTTAAGAACACTCAAACACTACTACTGCATCAAAATGCATCCCCAAAAGGAAGACCTCAAAATTATACTGCTCTCTGGATTCCTCTTGGGGATGGTATTATGGTCCCATTTTACAGATGGGAGAAACAGAGGTAGAGGAAGAGGTATTAATTTCACTTGTACAACTTCCCATAGCTCGTAGGTGATCAAGCCATGGTTCAAACCCAGGCAGACTGAGTCCGGAGCCCCCTCTTAACTAGGTCACGATATTGTGCCTGTCTTATTGCAGATATCACATTTGTAAACATTCTTCTTCATGACGGGCCCTGAACTTTTCTCCCTTACTAAACTGTAAATTCCTTGAGGGTTGAGATCATGTCTTACTTAGTTCTGCTGGCCATGCAGCCTTCCCTGGGATTCCTATTTTGAAAGGTCAAAGAGTAAACAGGAATTTAACATTAGCCCTTCTGTTTACCATGCCGGCAAACAAATTTTGTCAATTGAACACCCTCTACGCTGGCTGAGCTTTGGCCACCTCTGTCGGTATCAAATCAATGGGACCTCTAAAGTGGAACATTTTCTCACAATTCTAGCTTTCAAATTGGGCTTCTGATATCTTGTTATCTAGAGCATTCGGTTTCCATCAGGAATGGTCTATTCCTGGCTATATGATTGTAGTAAGATCTTATCCTGGATTTAGAGTAAAAATATGGGATACCCAACTGATTTGTATTATCTTCGAAGAGTAGGTTAATCTTTGGCATGTTTTTGCCCAATAATCGGTGTGATGAAACTGAACTGGGAGTGGCGGATGGTGATTTCACTTGGATCCACAGGAAGAAACATTCCCTACATACTCTCCTTTGGAAATAAAAGAGTTCATTTTGACTGTTAATTAATGCTCATCTATGAGAATTCTAGAGGAGACATAAGGAAAGTATAAATGTTTTCACTTTATAATTATAGATACACTAGGTTCATTATTAAGTGCTTCATTTGAAAAAGTAGATTATAGCTTTTTAACAGATCCATACCTTCTCTTATGGAAGTTAGCTTTTATGGCGAAACAAAAGAAAGAAATACTTTGTATCTGATGGAACTGATGGAACTAGTAACATGTTCCAAAGCTGTTCACAAGGCCATTTTTCCTGCACTTTCCTTGCCTTCTCCTCTCATTTCCCTTCCCTGCACAAGCCAGCGCAGAACATGAAATGTTGCCAAAGCCGGGTCCTGAAGATCACAAAGATACTATTTGGCACCTAAAGCAATATCTGAAGAGGCATTTCTTCCAATGCATTTTATCAACCTCCTGAATAAACAATGAAAACCATGTTTTCTTTCCTTCCACCTTAAGCTTTCCTTACATCTATGCTACCTCGGAATGTCTTGTGACCATTTATTTTGGCTCTACGAATATACGACACACCTGCCACACACTGCTTGAGTTGGCAAGTTGACAAGGTTGAAAAGCTTTCAAGCTTTCGATTTTGCTTCAAGTTTTATTTCCCTCACGTGTTTTGGTGAGTGGTCCACCAACACACGTTCTTTAAGGCATAGGAGTGTTCAGCACTGCAGAAGATTGCAGAGGCATCCTATGGAGAATGGAGTTTTCTGTACGAAAGAAAAGGCTGTGAAAATAAGGATATTTTGCCTATTTGCAAAACTTTTCATTAAGTTTTTAAAATTTTTAAAAATTTAAAAACTTTAAAAAAAATTTTTATTTTTTTAAATACTTTATTGTCAAATTAGTTTCCACATAACACCCAGTGCTCATCCCCACAAGTGTCCTCCTCCATGCCCATCCCCCCTCCCCCCCACATCCATCAGTCCTCAGTTTTTGTCAGCATTCAAGAGTCTCTCATGGTTTGCCTCTCTCCCTTTCCCCCACCATTTCCGCCCTTCTTCTCCCCCTTGTTCCTCCGTCAAGTTCCTCCTAATCCTCCTATACGTGCAAACATATGATATTTGTCCTTCTCTGCCTGACTTATTTCGCTCAGCATAACACCCTCAAGGTCCATCCATGTTGCTACACATGGCCAGATTTCATTGTTTCTCATTGCCATGTAGTATTCCATGGTATAGATAAACCACATCTTCTTGATCCATTCATCTGTTGATGGACACTTAGGCTCTTTCCATGTTTTAGCTATTGTGGAGAGTGCTGCTATGAACATTGGGGTACATGTGCTCCTATGCATCAGCATTTCTGTATCCCTTGGGTAAATTCCTAGCAGTGCTATTGCTGGGTCCTAGGGGAGTTCTATTGTTAGTTTCCTGAGGAACCTCCACACTGTTTTCCAGAGGAGCTGCACCAGTTTACATTCCCACCAACAGTGTAGGAGGGTACCCGTTTCTCCACATCCTCACCAGCATCTAGAGTTCTCTGATTTGCTCATTTTAGCCAATCTGACTGGCGTGAGGTGGTATCTCAGTGTGGTTTTGATTTGTATTTCCCTGATGAGGACATCCAGATGGCCAACAGACACATGAAACGATGCTCAGCATCCCTCCTCATCAGGGAAAAATTTAAAAACGTTTTTAATATTTACTTATTTTTGAAAGAGAAACAGAGCGTGAATGGGGGAGGGACAGAGAAAGAGAGGGAGACACAGAATCGGAAGCAGGCTCCAGGCTCTGAGCTGTCAGCACAGCACAGGGCTCAAACTTGTCAACCGTGAGATCATGACCTGAGCCAAAGTTGGATGCTTAACCAACTGAGTCACCCAGGTGCTCCCTCTTTTTTTTTTTTTTAATAAGGTATGCCTCTTTTCAATAATACATGAAATTATGAGAATTTACTAATAAATGCCATTTAAATAGTTTAAACAAATCCAATTTAATATAAATACACTAAAACATGGATTCTGAACACAGTTATTATTGAGCAACACTGGTTAATTTTTTGCTTGTGTGCATGGGACAGAAGTCCCAGGGACATTAAAAGTT
The DNA here is from genome assembly GCF_008692635.1 of Crocuta crocuta. Lineage (NCBI taxonomy): Eukaryota > Metazoa > Chordata > Mammalia > Carnivora > Hyaenidae > Crocuta > Crocuta crocuta. The sequence continues at coordinate 122,779 of NW_027530906.1, forward strand.
CCTCCCTCATGAACTGGATTTGAACAATGGGAATATAACATATTTGGCAATTCAAGCTCTATAATGCTCAAGCATTTGAGATGAATGAGATATAAAATGAGTCCTAAGACTGATGGCATTTAATTAAATTCAGGATGATTTTGTTAAAGATTCATTCAAAAGATATTTATTGGGCATCTAATATGACCAGGCATGGATCTAGGTATTGGCTGGCCATGGATGGGGAGCAGAGGGACAGAAATAAACAACAACAACAACAAAACATATCCACTGTTCATTTTAACCATTTAAGAAATATTTAGGGGCGCCTGGGTGGCTCAGTCAGTTGAGTGTCAGACTTTGGCTCAGGTCATGATCTCACAGTTCGTGGGTTAGAGCCCCACATTAGGCTCTGTACTGACAGCTCAGAGCTTGGAGCCTGCTTTGGATTCTGTGTCTCCCTCTCTCTCTGCCCCCACCCTGCACTCCCTCTCTCTCAAAAATAAATAAACATTAAAAAATTTTTAGTAAAAAAAGAAATATTTATTATTACTCCCTAAAGTTCAAGCAAATGAGGCTTTCAAAAATGTTTGTGTGAAAATATCAATCAACAAATAAACATTTATTGTACACCAACTGTATGCACAGGCTTGTGTCACATGCTTCTGGGGAGTCAGGAGATGTAAAGGATTCTGCCTTTGTACCGAAGCCTCTGTTGAGTTGGGGAGGCAAGGCCAACATAATGTTAAAGAAAAGCACACAATGTAGATAATTGAGAGCAAACCTCAGGAACACTAACAACAAATGCAGTGAGAATTCTTAGGGGAGAATGTCACTCAGGCCTGGCATAGTCACCAGAGTTTTCAAAGAGGAGAAAGTAGAGCTGGCCCTTAAAAAATGAGAAGGACTTAGGTGGGAGGTGTGGGGCAGAGAGAATTCCTGGAAAGAGAAACTGTGGGAATGAGGGCAAGGAAAGAGAACACTAGTTGCCAGGTTTCTGTAGGATGGTGGGCAGATGGGTAGTTGCTGAAGGACCCAGAAAGTCACTTGAGGAGTGTCTGTATGTTCGTTATGGAGATAGGAAGCCTCCCTCAAAGATTTCAAGCAGAGTAGACACTTAGTGGCCATAAATGTAGTAGTGACAATGATGTGCCCTTCAAAAACTGTTTTATTTACGGAGCCCACAACACAATCAGAGCAAAGTTTATGCATCCGACATACTCCAGAAAAACAAAAGATGAAAGGGAACTAGATGAAGCTCATAGTGATCCTCCCCAGTTCACAGGCAGTGATTCAAGTCAGGCCTGCGTGAAAAGTAGGTAGAGAAACAAACTGAAAAGTGCAGCTTCCTGTTTGCATTTTGCTAACTACCTATTTGTCACTGACTCTGGTCATTAAGGACACGTAACTGTATTCCTATTTTCTGAACTGACTCAAATACTTTTCAATCTTAATCTCTATAATGGAAATTCCTTTAATGACTGTGGTAGAAATTTCAAGGAGGATTTTTTTTTCCAGTTACATTTTGTTACAGAACTAGCTGGTGTCAGGAGTTAAATTTACATAGTAACTTTTTGGCTAAAATGGGATCCTGTAAATTCCTGCTACAGGACTTTAACCAGCAGCACAGTGGTTTGAAAGTATTTGTGCTCCTCCCAAAGTACACACTGTGTTGAATTCAATTGAATTTTCTAGGCCAATTAATCACTGATAAGATTTGGTTGAAAATTCCGTTTGCCAAGATGTGTGTGTGTGTCTGTGCCCACGCATGCGCGCGCGCACACACACACACACACACACACACACACACACACTGCAAAACAATAATCAAAAGCTATCACTAAATGTTTATCTATCCCTTAATACTTATAGACAGCCAAGTAACTGTCTAGGCAAACTTGTGAGTCACATAAGGATGACCATTTATCAGAGAAATAAACGGAAACAGCATCTAAGCGATTTAATGGTATAAAGGAATTCATCACTGTATCTAGTAGGCATTTAGTGAGGGCTTCCTTACCTGAATTCATCATTGGTATCATAGCCAATAAATTAAGTTTCTCAATTTCAANGAATAGTGGCCAAAGCTTTGTGGCTGAAAATGTTGGGAGAGGAACAAATGTATCCTGATTTCAAGGACTCAGTAGTTTAACACATCAATGTCAAAAGCTCTGGTAGACTTGAAGGGGGTTTTCTGGAAAAGTAGATTTTCTAGGCACATGTACACACGGGTTGTATTCTTTGTGTCTGAAATTACTTCTGCTAGAGGCATTATTTCTCATTCATATTATGCACCTGACTGAAATATATCTCTATAAACCAATTGCCTAGAGTTGGTTGGGAAGCGGGCTGCTTTCGTAAAGGGTTAGTAGTGAAGAGCTGGGAGCACAGCCAGGACAGAATCTTAAGTTCAGCTTCTCCCAATCTCCAAACAGGCCTGAGAGTATCCTTCCTTGAAGGTCTCTCAAATAAGAAGAAGCCAAGGGGTGTCTAGCTGGCTCAGTCAGTGGAGTGTGTGACTCTTGATCTCTGGGTGGTAAGTTCGAGCACCATGCTGGGTGTAGAGATTACTTAAAAATAAAATCTTAAAAAAATTTTTTTTAACTAAAATAAGAATTTCATTTTTCTCTTGATATTTCAGGGAGATTTCTGCTGAATTAGAAATAAGGGACTTTCTTTATCGAAAAGTTTAGAGGAATATAAACCAGGATGGCTTTTTAACATGTTCGAATTGTATTTTGGCCAAGCAGTCAATGCCTTTGCTAACACTAAAGAAAGACGTATAACTATTCCTCAAGGTCAACCTCAACAAGTAGAGGGGATTTACAGAGAAAATTCATTTAATTATACCAAGAAAATGGAAAGCAACACCTTAACCCTGAAGTGGAATATTCATCTTCAAAAAGAACAATTCTGTGAAATCTATCAATTTCAATTCTAGTTTGCCTCAAAAGATGGTGGAAATCACTTCCGTGCCTCCTTCTGTAAGGTGTGTAATTTAAATCCAGATTTCAGGTTTTAAAGAAGAGGGTGTGGAAAATCAAGTTCACATCAATTATGAAAATACTCCAAATAACTCTAAATGAGCTCGCAACAGTTATCAAAGCCAGTGAGGAACAAAGTAACCTATTGATTACTTCGACCTTGAATGGAGGCCCAGAAAGGTTCATTTACTTGGCTAAAATGCCTGAAATGGTTAGTGCACACATGAAGAGCTCGTGATCCAATTTCGTCATATCTTCTACCTTGGCAACCTGTGATCAGAAGTTGAACTCAACCATCCTGTCTCATTTAATTTCTTTCATTGGCAACTCATATCCATAATGCACTTTAATTTGTGGCTGTGGAGGCATTTCATACTACTGAAAACCAGAAGGGTACTCTCTGTAGCTTTGAGTCCTTGGGGAAAGGCAGTCCCTTGCCTCCGAGATTATAAAGATTTATTGACCCCTATGGGTCTGTGTCTACCGTTAATTCCAATGCAACTGCTTTGACATCTTTCACTTTCAGGGAATACCACCTTCTTTGCACACATGATTTCGTCCCAGCTGCCTCTCTATTGCAGGCTGCCCAAACTTTGCACTCCGTGTTTCTACCATGGTCTACCTGATCCTCTCTAATTTAGAAAATATTTTAGAATCAGACTCAGCTTACCTGCTTCTAACCATCTGATGCTCCTGGCCACAGCCTGCTTCTAGCCAAAACATACCATCTCACATATTTCTCCTTTAACCAAATGTTTGGTTAGGGCTTCACTTTCTACGTTTCTACCCATGAGAGCCCATTTCTCCTGCTGTCCTCTGACCAGAATGAACATTCCATAAAGATCTTCTCTGCATCAATTTCTTTTTTTTTTAAATGTTTTTTTTTTATATTTTATTTCTAGGAGAGAGAGATAGAGAGACAGCGTGAGCAGGGGAGGGTCAGAGAGAGAGGGAGTCGGCTCCAGGCTTTGAGCTGGCAGTCTTCACAGAGCCCGACGCGGGGCTCGAACCCATGAACCGCGAGATCATGACCTGAGCGAAAGTCAGACGCTTAACCGACTAAGCCACCCGGGCGCCCCAATTCTCTGCATCAATTTCTAATCAATTGGGTTACTGGGGAATTTTATTGAGTAAAAATTCTAAGAGTAAGTAGGGTTCACCCAAAAACCACTAAAAACACAATGAGGAGGATAAATTCGCTTTGCTGAGCCCATTTTATGATGTATTCTAAAGCAGGCTCTTGGTTATTAAACAATTGATATTCCTTAATGTTAATAATCGTTGACATTTATGGAGTTCTTATTCTGTGCCAGAAACTATGTTAAGTGTCTTATACTTATTATCTCCTTCAACCATTCCAATACCCTGTGAAGTAGGCAATATTAAGGAGCAATGTCACAGTCTGATTTCAAAACAAAATCTGTCACAAATCTCAAGTCTACACTTGTCATCAAATATTGGTATTGAGTTTTTCAATATTTAAAATCCTCAGAATTCATAATAATAGAGTCCTGGACACTAATGAAAAAATCTCCAGTTCCTCAATTTTCTTCTCAGCTTCCTGTAATCACAACATGAAAGCTCATTATTGCTGATCCACAGAAGCCAGAGGATCCTGAATTCCTCATGAGTTTTTGAATATATCTTCTCACGCATGTCTGGCAAATAAGTTAGAAAGTGCTTGATATGTAGGGTTTAAAATCACCCATTCAAGAAAACACGTGGTCTAGAAATCTGGCATCCAGCTGGCAGAAGGGAAGCTTTTATGCTGTACAAAAAAGTGATCCAAATCAAAGTAAAAATTTTGAAGCAAGATTTAGAAATTATGAAAAACTAGGGTGCCTGGGTGGCTCAGTTGGTTAAACGTCCAACTTCGGCTCAGGTCACGATCTCATGGTTTGTGGGTTCGAGCCCCGCATCAGGCTCTGTGCTGACAGCTAGCTCAGAGCCTGGAGCCTGCTTCAGATTCTGTGTCTCCCCCTCTTTCTATCCCTCTCCTGCTCATGCTCTCTCAAAAATAAACATTTAAAAAATTTAAAAAAGGAATCAACTCAGCTTAAATGACCAAGAGAAAGAGGAAGAGAAGGAGTAATGGCCTAAATATTGAGTTAAAGAGAATACTCATATTTTATACTAAGGTGAACAGAATGTCCATCAAAGCTGATGAAATTCTATAGTTACCATGTTGTGCTTGTCAATTTGAAATCATTTAAGTATGCCTTATAGAGGTGAGGCTGAAATTAAAGCTAACGTTATAGTATCTGTGTCACCGAGTACTGATGGACTGGTATGATTAAATTTGACTGCCATATAATTTAATATATCAGTGGAGACCAAAATGCCTTGATTCTATTTAAAATAATAGTATTATAAAGGTTCTCAGAATAATAGAAACTTCTTCACTTCACACTGACACAAAACGGAGCTTAAATTCCCAGGGTCCAAATATGGATGGCATTATCAATCACATGTAATACCACTATTCCACCAAAAACATTCAAGCCTCAAGCAACAAAGGAGCTTCCACATTAGCAATCATTGAAACACCCCAACTTGGGTTACCAACTTTGCCAAAAGTCAAATAAAACTCTCTTATGGAACAATATAGATTTTGGATTTCTAGAATTACAAGTAATCCTGAAAGATCAGGCTAGCACATTACGTTCTGGCAAACAAATGAAAGACTCTAACCCCTCAGGGTAAATGGCTCATATCCAAATGCAGAATGCATTGCGATATAATTTCTCTTTCATAAATATATTCCCTGAATAAACATTTATTAAGGACTAACTTGGGGTCACATAACTAGAGGTCAAGGACATAAACAAGGACAAGCCAGCAGCTCTTCAGGTTACACTTTAATTTCAAAATTTCAAACAAATTTCCAAAAGATAATCAGAGTGGACAGATGACATAATTTTAGGAAACCAGATGTTATATACCCTTCAGTTCTGAAAAACTTCTCTTTAAACCCACAAGGGTTTCTGACGAATAAGCCAAACCGTAATATCTTTAGGATATCACCCATTCCTCGATCATCACCCTTGGGTACTTCCCATTATCTCTTAAGCTGTAATTCTCTCTCTCCCCTAAAATAGCCACATGACTCTTCTGTATTTCAATTCTGCCTCTTTCTCAAGGAGGGCTTCCTAAGCCTTCATTGCTGGAATATACTCCCCCTGGAATATTCTCTTCCTCTTCCTCACTCTCAATCTTGCACAGATTACAATATGGCTTCTAACCACACTATTCTATTAAAACCTCCTAAACTCAATGATTTCATTCAAGAACAACACTAATTTGAATTAAAAATTGCTAGAACTATAGGTATATTTACCATTACCTCCCCTAGCACAGTACCTGACACAACTAGGTTCTCAATAAATACTAGCTGAGTTAAATATTAGATAAATAACAAAGGTGGCGATATGCATAACATAGTAGTTACTCATTAAAAATCTTGAACTGTCAGCTGTGTAGAGGTAAGAGTCCATATATTTAAAAAAAGTTTTTCTTTGTTTGCTCTACAAATATGTATTAAGTACTGTGTACAAGGTGTTGGGCATGGTTCCTATTCTCATGGATGTTAATGCTCTACAAATGTTTCAACACTAAACACTTAAATTTGTTTTTTAAATATACAGATTTTAGGGTTTTATAGAATTATGGAATGTGCCTCCTTAGAAAGGGAGAAATCCCACTCGTTCTCCTAAGGCCAGCTTCTCACCCCCACCAAGCAAAGGGGATTATCAGGCTCTCAAAGCACTGGTCAAACAGAACTCTCCTCCCTGAGCCCATTGTATGTGCAGCTACTTCTGTGAACCGCTTCGGGGCAGGACCTACACTGGCATCATACTGGTGTTAGATGTGGTAGATGGCTTGTTGGGAATTTAAAGACAATGAAAAAATACGAGTGAGCAAATTACAGTATTTATTTGACAGTTCAGGCTTGACTTTAGCCAAAGTAAACATTTAAATAAATCCAGTGTGGGAGAGAGCTAAGGACCTAGATGGAAAACAGTAAAGGGATGCCCTAGGGACAGAAAACAGAGCTGATGTAACAGCATCCTTAGAGGCTAGAGTAAAACTTGCCCAGATATTAGCAACATCAGTTAATTAAATGGGAACAAGTTTTATATAATCCAAATAAAGGTATAGTGCTTTAAGGTGGCAAAAACAAACAGAATAAATTATTTCCATCCACGTCTTTGAGCTCCACTTTCCCCAGATCTTTAAAAAGGAAATTTAACTTCGTAATAAGTAAAGTGCCATGAAAAATGGGAAACTTTAAACAACTGGGTATTTACTTATGGGAACAAAAAAAGGGAAACAATTAAATGTCCCTGCCTTTTTTATAAACCCATCAAAATTATCCCCCTATAGCACTGTAGTTGAGTACAGGATTTTGGAGCCAGAAGGCCTTGTTCATAATCCTATCACTTAACTACTAGTTAGAAGACTTTGGGCAAATTACCTAATCCATGTGTATTTCTGTTTCCTCATCTGGAAAATGATGCCAATAGTAGCATCTATCTAATAAGGTTGTTTTCTAGATGGAAATGTGTTAATATTTATAAAGCACTTACAATGGTGCTTGGCAAAAAATAAGTAAGCAGTAATTAAGTGCTTCTGAAATAAATCACCTCATCTTGTTCAGTATGGAAATGAGAATCTGACAAACTTCATCCCGTTACTTTAAACTAATTATAAAAAATTTTAAATGTTTTGTTATGTATTTATGCTGAAGCCATCAAATTCCTTCTATAAGTACTTTATAAAATGAGGAACTCTGAGATGAACAAGAAAAAATAAGGCAAGAGGCTGACCTGTTTTCTCTTTCTGTAGAAGGATATGTAAGGTAGAAACTATAGAGTCACAGAGAGGCACATTTTGGCTAAACACAGCAAAGGGTTGGCCCTACAGCTTGAGCTGCCTAACAGTATACTGGACTGCTTCACTAGGTACTACACTCCTTGTCACTGGGTTTCTATCACATGGCATGGGAAGCTGGACTAGAAATATCAAAATCACCATATCAGGCGAAGATGCCATGAGTCAGTAACTTTATTACAGTATCAGGGAGGAAGTGCATCGTGAACTTGTGTGCTGCATCCATAGCCCTGCATTTGGTCTTTGGATGACACCAAATGCATACAAGACAGATTCTCTTCTCTTGAGGAGCTTATACTCTAGTAGGGGACATAATCTCACATCCCCAAATCATTGGAGGTGGCATACAATTAAGTTCTGAATCTCACTTGTTTTATAACCACAAACTCCTAGAAATATAGAATGGCAAGCTGTGCCCTCTTAGAATACTTACTCTTATCCAAGGGTAATATTTCTTGTCAATCACAGTGACTGGGTCTATGCAAGTGAAAGAAAGAAATACCCATCACACATCTCCAGTTTTCCTTTAATGTGCATATGAAAATGTTTAATCTACCAATGTCTCCTAAATGCGGAGCACTACTTTGATAGCAGGAGGTCCAGGAAATGCGGGAAACAAAAATAAAGAGAACGAACCTATACATTTTCATTATGTATAAAGATCTGTCCTTTTTATTGCTAGTTGAGTTGTTCAATCATGAACCCAAGCAAGACCTGAAGCAAAGATGCATTCCCCACATTTCTGCTTTAATATGAGCCTGAGTCACAGACTCACAATGTGAGCATTGATGACCTACAGGCCAATTCCCTCATTTTTCAGACAAGACAATAGGACTATAAGGAATAAATGACTTGGTCACAGTTACAAAGAGAGTCAGTGACACAGCCAGCATAAGAGCTCAGTTCTAATTACCAGAGTTGAATACTTAGTTCTATACCTTGGAGAAGTTTTAATCTCAACCTCTCAGTATCTCTCTTCCTCCATCAGTGTCTGATTCCTTCTTTCTCCCTCTTTCTGTACTCCCTTTTCAGATTTAAACTCTTAATTTTCATGGCATGAGAATATATATGATCATAAGAGCCAAAGTCACTATGTCTCTACTTAAAACCATTTTATCTGGAAGGGAAGTTGAAATAAATGCTTTCAAATGTTCAGAAGAAACAGTAATGGACTGTTTTTACAAAGCAGACAAAGAACTGCCTGCAACCTGCTAGGGAAGTTAATAGATAATCTTTACTATTTGATGCAAATTAGCTTTCAAAACAATCCAAGCATCAAAGTCCAAAAGAAAGCAGGAGTTAGAGGGGCGCCTGGATGGCTCAGTCAGTTGAGTGTCTGACTTTGGCTCAGGTCATGATCTCAGAGTTCATGGGTTCGAGCCCCATGTCGGGCTCTGTGCTGACAGTCAGCTCAGAGCCTGGAGACTGTTCCAGATTCTGTATCTCCCTCTCTCTCTGACCCTCCCCTGCTCATGCTGTCTCTCTCTCTCTCTCTCAGAAATAAATAAAACATTAAAAAAATTAAAAAAAAAAAAGAAAGCATGAGTTAGAATGAGTTATAAAAGCTGGCTGGTGGAAGACAGACCACCACAGGATTTTTCAGAGACCAAAGGAAGATACAGCCACATATCTAGCATGTATATTACACTGCTGGAAACCAGTGTGTATGGGGTATGTGTGCCTGTGTGTGCACCTAGGGTGTGTCTGTGCATGTGTACGTTTGTGTATGCATGTGTGAGGATCTGTGTTATTGGGGGAAGGGACAGAATCTTAAGACTGCTAGCTAAAAAGGAACTAAACCTAGTGAGACATTGTACTAAATACATGACACAATTCTTTCCTATATAAAAAATGCTAAGAACAAATAGTTCACCTGAAACCTAAAGAAATCAGACTTCAGTCATCTAGGACAATTAGAAATAGCAGGAAAGCAATTAACTAGAGCAGTAGAAGGGAAATCTATAAGCAGAAAAACCTTCAGGAAGCTGTATATAGGCATATGGTCTAGAACTTCTTAGTACACAAAGTATTTTGATTAAAAGAAAAACTTTTCCTTAAACAAAAAACAAAGCACATTAGCTTATTAACAATAAAGATGGTGAGAGAAAGGTATTAATTATGCACTTTCATCTCTTTAACTATTATTTTAAATTGTGTATCAATATTCCTACAATTATTAAGTGAATATTTATATTGGCCATTTTAATAATTAATTTTCATTGGAAAAAAA
>NW_027530906.1:133265-134727 GCF_008692635.1 Crocuta crocuta
TGCCAGCTCAGAGCCTGTAGCCTGTTTCAGTCTGTGACTCCCTTTCTCTCTGACCCTCCCCAGCTCGCGCTGTCTCTCTCTCTCTCCCCTAGAAATAAATAAAACATTAAAAAAAATAAAATAAAATCTTTAAGTGAGGAAATGGGCAGAAGACATGAATAGACACTTTTCCAAAGAAGACATCAAGATGGCTAATAGACACATGAAAAGATGCTCACTATCACTCATCATCAGAGAAATACAAATCAAAATCACAATGAGATACTACCTCACCACTGTCAGAATGGCTAAAATGAACAATTCAGGAAACAACAGATGTTGGTGAGGTTGCAGAGAAAGAAGAACCCTCTTGTACTGTTGGTGGAAATGCAAACTGGTACAGCCACTCTGGAAAATGGTATGGAGATTCCCCCAAAAATTAAAAATAGAACTACCTACATCCCACCAATTGCACTACTAGGTATTTATCCAAAGGATACAAAAATGCTGATTTGAAAGGGCACATGCACCCCAGTGTGTATAGCAGTGCTATCAATAATTTCCAAATTATGGTAAGAACCCAAATGTCCATCGACTAATCAATGGATAAAGAAGATGTGGTATACACACACACACACACACACACACACACACACACCACACTGGAAAATTACTCAGTGATGAGAAAGAATGAAATCCTGCCATTTGCAACAACATGGATGGAACTAGAGTGTATTATGCTAAGTGAAATAAGTCAGAGAAAGACAAGTATCATATGATTTCACTCATATGTGGAATTTAAGAAACAAAACAGATGAACATAGGGGAAGGGAAGGAAAAATAAGATAAAAACAGAGAGGGAGGCAAACCATAAGACCCTTAAATATAGAGAACAAACTGAGAGTTGTTGGAGGGAAGGTGGGTGGCGGATGTGTAAATGGGCGATGGTCATTAAGGAGGGCACTTGTTGGGATGAGCACTGGGTGTTATGTGTAAGTGATGAATCACTGTTTTCTACTCCTGAAACCAATACTACACTGTATGTTAACTAACTTGAATGTAAATAAAGAAATTTAAANAATTTTTTTAAGTGATAAGAGAAAAGAAATATGGCATGAGATTAGGAACATAAAAAGTGGATGCATGAGAAGAAATAGCTTTTCTTTATCAGTTTTATGAAAAGATAAAGCATGTTGTTGCCTGAAATCAGTAGATTATATAAAATTGGATTCAATTAATGAAAATACAGGGAGAATTTTTTAAAATCATAGTTACTAGAAGCCACTTCTGGTAGAAATCTTTACAATACAAGTCCTTTTCATGTTGTAATAAACAACATAATATAAACCTAATTAAATGTTTATTTCATTACTAGAGATGTTTATAATGCCTTAAGCATCCCTGGACATCAATTCTTATTAGGTTTAGTAGAAGCTGTTGGGATTTGGCTTCAATATGAATTGACCTTAGGCTACAATACAGG
>NW_027530906.1:134912-136405 GCF_008692635.1 Crocuta crocuta
TTCTTGATTATGGGTTTCAGACAGTTGAGTTCCACTTAATATTTCATTGTATTTGAGAAAATCTATCGGCAACTCCTAATCAATGGAAAGATATGATGCTCCAATAGAAATCCAAAATTAAATATTTCTTATACACTGCTGGCTAAAATCAAGAAAACCTGATCCTTACAATTGCAAATGTTGATCAGATAACATAAAGAATGGAGGGATTCTTAATTTGGACATCTAGTGAAAACTAGAAATGAGAGTTAAAACCCAAGGAAAACACTAATTCCGTACTGCATTCCTTTGTTGGGTTATTTACGCCAATAGAAAAATCAGGAAAACCATTAGTGATAAGTGGAACGGTACTGTCTAAGCTAAAGATGAAATATCACACACACACACACAAACACACACAGACACACACACACACAGACACACACACACAATGTCCTATTGCATTGGCTATCCAAACACACTAGTTATGCTAAACAGAGGTAAGAAGAACATGATTTAAAAACCATCTAATGCAACTGAAATGCCATTTTTCTTTTTTCTTTAAATGTTTTATTTATTTCTGAGAGAGAGAGAGAGAGAGAGAGAGAGAGCGTGAGCAGGGGAGGGTCAGAGAGAGGGAGACACGGAATCTGAAGCAGGCTCCAGGCTCTGAGATAGCTGTAGTACAGAGCCCGACGTGGGGCTCGAACCCTGAGATCATGACCTGAGCCGAAGTTGGACGCTTAACCGACTGAGCCACCCAGGTGCCCCAGAAATGCCATTTTTCTAAAAGCAGATGGAAACTGAAATGAAAAAAACAGGCTTAACAAGGAAATGGAAAAGAAGTAATGTAGGGAAAAAAAGGAACGAAAATAATTTTAGTGCTGAGCACTTAGTAGGTTTTCAAAAATATATGTTAGTGTAAGTATCAGATTCTAATATGGAGCCTATCAAATAGGCCCCCTCGAGTAAATTAAGTATATATATTTGCACATAGAAAATTCTACTTCGGGCACATTTGGTAAGCTACTATGCGTTTATTTTGTCATGAGAGTGGTAACTCTTCTAAATAAAGTATTTGTTGCTCACTGCACTGAATGATACAGAGCTGAACTTAAGTTTTAAAGCTATGCTTTTGAAGAAATTGATGTAGTTTTCCCCTAAGCACACAGAAGCAACATTTCCATCTGTATAATGTTCTTTTCAGGAGAATACTACTTCTAACGCAGGGTAGCAGGGAACATTCACATCCACTTGGCATTTGCAAATCCTTGCGATAAGCAAAGTGTCACTGTTAAATTAGAAAAAAATTCCACTGGCAAAATGAACCTGAAAAAAACATTTTAAAGTGTTCTTCATCTTTATTGTTCCTTTAGTCTACATTTCTATTTCTAAATAATGCAGAAGTATTTTTAAGTATGTATGGTATTGATGAGAGAATAATTTTCCCTCCAGATACAAACACATTTTTATGAAAAAAAAAAAAAAGTCATATGCAAAAATTCAATGGTGAG
>NW_027530906.1:136458-142887 GCF_008692635.1 Crocuta crocuta
CCTAGACTTCTAATGAGAAAATAATTCTTTAATAATTTTTCATTAAAAAAGAGAACAAAGAAGATTAACATTCTATATTCTTTCCCTCCACCCCCAACTCTATGAGTTTTGAAGTGCTTTCACTGAAAGTAGCTACTTGTTTATAATGTTGGTTCTGATCCCAAAATAATTTTCTCTACACCATAATTTCTATGACAAATAATTCTTATTAGTATTGCTNAAACTACAAAAGTCAGTAAATTCATGTTGAGGTCTTTTTATATTAACACCTCATTTATTGGAACCATCAGGCAAGGAGGGGGATCAATAAAACTGAGATTTCAGGAGTGCCTGGGTGGCTCAGTCGATTGAGCGTCTGACTTCGGCCGAGGTCATGATCTTGTGGTCTGTGAGTTCGAGCCACATGTCGGGCTCTGTGCTGACAGCTCAGAGCCTGGAGCCTGCTTCAGATTCTGTCTCCCTCTCTCTGCACCTCCCTCACTCACGCTCTCTCTCTCAAAAATAAACATTTAAAAATTTAAAAAAAATGAGATTCCCAAAAAACATAAACTCTTACATATTAATATTTGTCTTAGTCAATCTGGATAAAACTCTTTCTGGATTGCTTTTTCAAACATTGTTGCCCCCTTAGACATAGAATAGTACAAACAAAATCATGCCTTTTTTGGGTAATTCTGAGTTGTGATTAGAAACACCAGTCATGCCCTGAGGGATATACTGGACACGTGGTTAAATTTTTGTTGCTGATTCATCAGGGTGCCCAGGAAGTGTGTAATGGAAGGGGTGCTCTGGTCAGTGTTTATGTTCCAACCAATAAGGCAGTACTCCAGTAAGTATTTGATTTTACTTTATTTTATTTTTAAAAGTTTTTGTTTAATGTTTATTTTATTTTTGAGGGGGGCAGAAAGAGAGGAAGACACCAGATCCGAAGCAGGCTTCAGGCTCTCAGCTCTCAGCACAGAGCCTGACATGGGGCTTGAACCCACAAACCACGAGGATCATGACCTGAGCCAAAGTCGGTGCTTAACAGACTGAGCCACCCAGGTGCCTCTCCAGTAAGTATTTTAATAAGCAGATGCATACTGTTGGCGTATCCCACAGCTGTTCTGTGCCAGGTGCTTGCTAATGCACACAACATGTTGAGATCTCCTGATGTTTGTACAATGTAAAGGGATGTACAAGGGCCTGGTTGGACTGAGGTTGATCAGTGAGAGGGAGGTTTAAATTTTCCACCAGGCCAACAAGGAGAAAGCATAGTCTGTATTCCTAGGGAGAGACAAAGCCCTCCTTAGATCTAAAATACAACTAAAAGGCATGCCAAAGATTAGGAAATACAAGGCAACGGGTTAGTGCTGCTTCTGTTTATTTATCTTAGTAAAAGCTCTGGAGAGTTAGTCACTGAACACATGAGGATTTCTGGAGATAATTACAGGAGGTTATAAAGGCTGTTTGTTGGTGAATCTCTAAACCCAACTTAACTGCTTGTGTATTTTATGTAAGGGAATTTCTGAATAAAAATCGAGAACAACTGCACATGTGAAAGTTTATTAACCCATTTACTTACTGCTACTGAGGAAGCTTTCTTGATGGGCACAATATTAATATGTGGCCACTTAATGACAAAGATAAACTGTAATGTAAATATAATGATGAGGAAATTGTACCAACTTGGTCCATAAAGTGGATCTACCCCGGGACCCTTGCCTGAGCTATACTTTGTATAGCATCTAGTCCCACCACTCTCTTGTTTCCTGTGCCAGACTGGCTGGGTCCCCCCCCCCCGCNCCCTCCATGCCATTTTCAGCATTTTTCCCCTTGTGCTTAACCCTAAAAGTGACTATATCATCACTGCCCTGGAAATAACGATTGTGAAACAATACAGAAAGATGAGAGATTAACAATCACCCACACTGAGGCCAAAACAGTAATCCCAATGTTAATTCATCATTGCTCTAAATGACTTTGTATTTGTCAATTTGTCTTGGCTGCATAGAATTCCTGAGCATTGCCAAAACCAGTTATCAGCAGAAGCCTGAAACTCACCATTAATTTTGGCCCCTATACAGCATACTGCCAAAGATATTACTGGTTGAGTAAAGAAATACCCACGTAAATCAGAAAGCTGGCCAGCAGAATGGCATCAACACAGTGAGGAAGTGTAAATGCAATTCTGTTGTATGCTTTATTTCTTGTAGCCTTTAAGCTACACATCAAGCATTCTAAAAGCACTGATCCCTCCGCATGGGATAATGTGTGAGCCGTGGAGATTTTACCAAGCTGATAGGATATAGTCATGTAATTTGTTGTAAAATTCTGGCCATGTAAAAGAAGCAGAACATAATGTCAAAGTTGGTCTCTCATTTCCAAGTATAGATAAAAGTGAACTTACTTGGCTTTTGGTGTAAAGAGACTCAAAGGACTATAGACCCCATGTAAGAGAAACCTTCACATCAATCTCCAATGGCTTGAATGTCATTTAAAGATGAGTATGTGGGTGCCTGGGTGGCTTAGGATTAAGTGTCCATCTTGATTTTAGCTCAGGTCATGATGTTGCGGTTCATGGGATTGAGCCCCACGTCTGGCTCTGCGCTGACAGTGCAGAGCCTATTTGGGATTCTCTCTGTCTCCCTCTCCCTCTGCCCCTCCCTCCACTTGTGCTCTCTCTCAAATAAACAAATTTTAAAAAATGTAAAGATGAGTATGTATGATTTGTGAAAAATGGAATAAAGCGTGTAGTTTCAGTTGAATTGAAAATTGTAATAACAGCAAATGTGCACAGTGCTTACTTACTATGTGCCTGGCACTAATCTTAGCTTTTTCACATACATCAATGCATTTACTGCTCATAGCAATCCTGTAGGCAGGTACCATTATTGTCCCCATTTTCCAGAAAAGGAAAGCGAGACAGAGAAAGATTAAGTAACTTAATCCAGGATCACACAGTGGATAAGAAGAAGAGCAGAGATCAAATTCAGGCATGCTCCAGAATACTTGCTGCCCATCTCTACTGTGGACTGTCTCCTGTGGGCACAAAGATAAATAAACATAACCTAAGACTTATAGGCTTATTACTAGGGATTTGGGCAGATAATTAACCCTAGTACTTCCTAAAAACTGTAAAGATTGGGGTGCCTGGCATGGCACTTAGTCAGCAGAGCATGTGACTCTTGATCTCGGGGTCATGAGTTCAAGCCCCACATTGGGCGTAGAGGTTACTAAATAAATAAATATTTAAAAAAGACCATTCAAAGTTTTATTAAGATGAGATTTATAGAGGTGCCAGTCAATATCGACAACAGGCTCTATTTAAGTTTTATTTACCAGTGAAATGTGTACTTGCACTGTATGCATAGATTTGAAGTCAACTACATGGGCATCTGAGATTAGAAAAATGCAGATTAATTTCACTGTGCCTTCTTATTGGATGGGTTCAAAGTGCAGGGGACAATGCCTTGGAAGGGATATGCATATCAGATGAGCGGATGAATTAGATCTAGCACGGAATGCCACTCAGGGCTTCAGCATCGGTCAAACATGTCTGCCCATCTCCTTGTCACACAGTAGTGGAACTGTGGATTAGCTGTGTGCTTTATGCGGAGCAACTCAAGGACATGTCTTATTCATCTTGTTTGAATCATCACTGATTCAATACCTCACATATGCTAAGTTCTCAACAAATACTTACTAAATTAATGGAAGTAGTGAGCACCTGCTCTATGGAAGACATTGTGCTAGTTGGTGGCCACATGCAGGGTGGCATGGCAAAGTGCCCAGTACACGGTGGGACCATTAAGGGAGGCAAAGCACAGAGAGGATGAGTGTGGGTCTTCATGTAAAAAATCAACTTTCTCCTTAAAGGTGACAGAATAAGTGGGAATCCAAAGCTGTCTCAATTCATTGCTTCTCTTTAAAACTAGATCAACAACCCTCTCAATTTAGCTGTTACTTACTTTTGAAATTCTTTATAGAAAAATGTCTAGGTTCCTTACCTTAGATTTAAAACTTATTTGAATACTTGCTCAGGGTTATATCCTCAGCACCTAGAAACATGGCTGACTCATGGAATGTGCTCAATAAGGGTATGCTGAATTAACAACCAATAGAGAGAGAGAGAGAGAGAGAAGGAAGGAGGGAGGAGAGAGACAGAGAGAAGAAAGGAAAGGAGAGGAGAGGAGAGGAAAGGAAAGGAACAAAATGAAACTGCAAATGGGATGGAAAGTTGAAACAGAAGAGTCCTGTGAGGTTGAATATCCGAAAAACCAACTGGGGATTTAAAATGTGCTGTGATAGCTCCATTCATGTTTATGTTAAAATCTCCTAAAGATTCCTATAAAAAGATCAGGCATCACTACTATTAAATAATAGTATATCTCAGCATAATATAACTTTTAAAAGTCTGGTTGCTGTTACTGACAGTAATGTGCAGAGCAGACTTATCCTGAACAAGGGTACTGTAAATTGAATGATGCTTTCTCCCCTCCACTTCTAAGAATTTATAGTTCTAGAATTTGGAAAGCCTGCAGCTTTTGGACATTCCAGACCTTTACTTCAGTCCAGCAGCACTGTCTTTATCCAGTGCTCAGTCTTAGGTCACTAATGCATTGTGAAAGAGACAGACAGCAAACTCAAGTGCCCAATGAAACCCTTTTTACATTTCCACAATATAACCACGGAGATTTTAAGCAGACTGTGGACTCAGTGGGTTAAGTTCAAGTGTTGACGCTGCTGTTTAACAGCAGAATGTCTTCAGACATGCTACTAATCTCTCTGAGCCTCAGTTCCACATCTGTAAAAAGAAGATAAATAACACCAACATCACAGGGTTGCAGTGAGGATTAGATGAGAGAGTGTGTGCAATGTGCTTATCACAATGCTTAACACAGAGTTGGTAACTGTTTCCATTAGAAAGGAGTACAGGGCGCCTGGCTGGCTCTGTTGGAAAAGCATGTGACTCTCAATCTTTGGGTTGTGTGTTTGAGCCCCACATTGGGTGTAGAGGTTATTTAAACAAACTTTTAAAAAAGCACAAAATTATATTACCTTTTCCTATCACTTCTTTTTTCTTAAAAAATGTTTACTTATTTATCTTTGTGTGTGTGTGTGTGTGTGTGTGAGAGAGAGAGAGAGAGAGAGAGAGAGAGAAAATGAGTGGGGGAGGGGCAGAGAGAGAGGGAGACAGAGAATCCTAAGCAGGCTCTGCTCTGTTAGCACAGAGCACAGAGCCCAACTTGGGGCTTGAACTCATGAACTGGGAGTTCATGACCTGAGCCGAAACCAAGAGTCAGACATTTAACAGACTGAACCACCCACGCGTCCCTTCCTATCATTTCTTAATATGATCTTCCCTTTCCTTTCCTTTCCTTTCCTTTCCTCTCTAGTACATTGTTCTATAGTTAGGCCTATTCTGGTACTAAAAACTGGTCATAATCAATATTAAATTTAAATAAAAAGGTATGATTGATTGATTTTAAGCCAGATATTACATGGAAAGGTACAACTGCAAAAAACCCACAGCCACTGCATGTCTATAATACAACTGCACTCTACTATAGAACTGAGGTTTAAATATCAGTCAAAACTGTCCCTATGTGTGTTTGTGTGCATATGTGTCAGAGGAAAGGCACTTAGCACTTAGGATGCCCTATTATAAGCAAATAAATATGTAGTCTGTAAATATCCTTTCCAAACCAAAAGAAGACATGATGTCTGATATACTTTATTACCACAGCAATTTTCTAAAGTTATAAGTATAGTGATTACCTGCTCAAAGACTGCTTTGGAAGGACGCCAGGGTCGATATGCTATAGA
Source organism: Crocuta crocuta (assembly GCF_008692635.1). Taxonomy (NCBI): domain Eukaryota; kingdom Metazoa; phylum Chordata; class Mammalia; order Carnivora; family Hyaenidae; genus Crocuta; species Crocuta crocuta. The sequence goes on from NW_027530906.1 coordinate 142,267, forward strand.
AAGCCAATAGCAAAAGTCACACGCAACTGGGATTCCTGATTTCTCCCCATGCCTGTTTGCAGATTTGTTTTTTTTCACCTGAATTTGTGTAGCTTCTGGACTGGAGACAGATAAATTGGCCCTCTTCCCCCTTTTTGCCAACCATTCTACACATACAAGGCTGCAGTTTTCAATTCAAATACTGAGAGAATTGAATTCTTGCCAAGAAGAGAGGCTACAGAACCTTTGAATGTCAACACTGATANGAACATGAATGCTGTACCAGGAACTGAGGCCAAATGGAAGCTGACCTGATGAGACGAGAGAGAGCTCCAATGATGAACAAACACAAGAGAAATCAAATAGAATTCGAATCTGAAGAAGTGAATACCTCTAAGGAACAGCAAGTTCAACAAAACCAGACTCCTCTAGCTTTGAAAAAGACAAGGTACTTGGCATCTTAAAGTAAATATGCCTCTCAACTGAATGCAGCTGGGCAGAAGTGGAGGCAAAGGCTTTCTCTCATCACTCACTTTTCGTCTTGCTTGCTGGATTATTCCCCATGATAAGCTCAATGAATAAGTCATCATTTCTCTGGTATTTGTTACAATATTAATCTTGCACACACACAAAGATAATAGT
>NW_027530906.1:142895-144785 GCF_008692635.1 Crocuta crocuta
GACTGCCAAAGGACTCTGAGAATGTGTTATCACTGATACTAGTCAAACCCAAAAGGATCCATTTGCAAATTCAATTTCTTTACTGAATCCAATAAGTAATTGTAATAATAATAAACCAGAGAGCAGGCCCTGGAGGAGGAACTGAGATACAGAAGAGGTACAGTTAATTGATAACATGGAACAAGACCTTTGAAGAGGTATCAGACTAAATTAATTAGTTAAGAAAGGCACAGAGTTCACAACTTGGTCACAAAGCTGTTTGATTCCCTCAACACAATAGCCTTAATTTAAACCGACCATATGAACTTGCTTTCTTGTGCAATCCTTCCAATTATCAAGCAAAGAGTTGGAAAATGTTGATCACAGATTGAATACGCTTCTTTATGCTATTATTTTAAGTTGGGATCCGCTGGATATTTTTACTTGAACAAAGTAAAAAGATACCCCCAATAACTTACATGTAAAACCATTTGGTTTGCTTCTCTATTGAGGATACTATAGATATCTATTTTCTCCAGGCACAAATGGTAAGGAAGACGTTTAAAGTAGAAATCATAAACAGGAAGTTCAAAGCAGAAATTTCACAGTTATTTTAGAAATCTATTTAAAAAACACTTTTCCTGGGGATGAGGGTCTTTTAATCTAAGTCACTGTTGATTTTGTGTGTACACTCTCTTGGCAGGAAGATGTTATGAAACTATTTTGATTCCTCTTGATGGAATATTCTTAAATTCTTATCAACAAGTAACATTTGCACAGTAACTTGAAATGCAGCAAAGAAAACAGAAGCTAAAATTATAATATTATATATGTATGTACTATCACATATATATGCCTAGCTATTTGGGGGGGATAAGGAATATAGCTTTAATGCAATTTAATCCTCAGAATGTGGTATTCATTTTAGCTATCAATTCCAAGTCATTCCATCTAAGAATCCCCACTCCCCCCCCTTTTCTTTACCTGGAATATGTGGCAAAATAAACAGACTAGGAAATGCTGGTGTAGATAATTAGTACCTTTACAATAACTTCAAAGATTTAAGTTTTTCAACATGTCGCCAAATTGCATCATTTTCTTCTTTAGAATAAAAAGCATTTTGAGGACCTCCAAGCAACAACCCATTCTCTTTGACTAGAATCAACATCAACCCAGACGTTAAATACAAAGCTTGTGTTCAAGATATTTCGTACCAATAACCGTCAGCTTCTGAGAAAGGAAGAATAAGATTATGTTCTAAAAGAAAATGGGAGGGTAGTTACAATAAGGGGAATTGAANTTTACATGTTAAAACAGAAAATCCACAGAAAACTGTGTTGCCAAATGCAACACAGGGAAGGTACTGCCGTGTTGAAATTTCTACCCTTATGAAGGACTGACATGGGATCCTAGTCTAAAGGCAAATCATAAAGTAAAAGTACATCCTTGGCAGTTATATTTGGATCTGCATTACTCTTTATAGCTTTCCTTGCCTTGTCTTTCATTTGCCTGGAGCCTGACCCATAGAAAGATGTCAGTCACATTTACAGAAATTCAGTAGCAAGGACAGGTCTCTAAAGCCATTTAAAAACAATCTTACCTATTACTTTGGCTGAATTCCACTGTCTTGGTGTTGTTTTGTTCAAATCTACCACAGTTCTTTCGTGACAAGCTTAATCCTATACCTTAAGGGCAAAAAGAATAAAGAGGAGAGTTCTTCATGGTTTACTTACTCAGACTGCACAAGAACTACTGGGCATATTACCACAGATGCTGTGCCAGCAGGGGAGGCACTCCATACATATTTGGTGATTTACACATACTTCTTATGTTGTAAGTTTGGTGAGTGAAAGGAGGATCAAAGATCACATTCCGCTTCACCTGAGTCTCCTTGTCAGCCGATGAGCATTA
>NW_027530906.1:144848-150048 GCF_008692635.1 Crocuta crocuta
TATCTAAGTCACTCTTACCTTTTTTAAAAAAATTTTTTTTATGTTTTATTTATTTCTGAGAGAGAGACAGACAGACAGACAGACAGCGTGAACAGGGGATGGTCAGAGAGAGAGAGGGAGACACAGAATCTGAAACAGGCTCCAGGCTCCGAGCTAGCTGTCAGCACAGAGCCCGACATGGGTCTTGAACCCATGAACCGTGAGATCATGACCTGAGCCGAAGTCAGACGCTCAACCGATTGAGCCACCCAGGGGCCCCTAAATCACTCCTACCTTAAAAACACAACAAAATGCTTACTTCCCTCAATTTTATTTCCTTGTGAAATTCCAACATTCCTTTTCTTAGTCCTTAATCAAAGACAGTTCTCCTCTACTGCTCTCCTTAGGTTGCCTTGTCCACTCCTAGGGGTAAATGACGGACTCCCAAGGTCTTGCTTTGTTATTTTTTCTACATTCTGGACAAGTTTAATCCAACTTAGTTCTAGGGCTTTTGAGATGCTGGTTTGCTCGACATCATTTTCCTGACTCTTCACTCTTCATCCTCTGATATCTCCTGCCCTACTGCAGCACCATCGACCAGAGAGCTAAACCAGTTTTTCTCTTCTATCCAGATGAGTTAGAGATTAATGCTGGCTTGACTTATAAGGAAATACATGCCTTGGCTGACAGAAGAGGCAGGCCAGAGGACATGAGATGGTTCCCAAATGATGAAGAGAAACATGACCAGATAAAGAAGAAATGATTGTGTGTTGAGGGGGGAGGGTTGTCTTGAAAGTGACAGAAGAATTGAAGTGAGTGAAGAATTTAAGGTGTAATTTTTAGCATGGTAACTACAGGAAATTTTGCCATAACAAAATGAAAGCACCTAGCAGTGCATCTGGCATACAGTAATTGTTCGATAAATGTCAGCTGACTCTAAATAAACACTCTATTATAGGACGTTTTTATTGGGTGTGAAAATGGGGGTTCAAATTTTATTCCTAGAAATAAACCCCTGCTTAGGGATATTAAGACTGATTAAAAGTATAAGATGTTCCTGGAGGCGGTGGTAGCATTTACTAGAGCCCGTGTCACCTGGCCTGGACCTACCAGCAGAAGGAAGTGTCAAGGGAAGTCACAGGCCTCTGACATCTCACCTCCTTACCTTCTGTGCCACTATTCACACCAAGCAAATCAGAAAGGGACTCTTAATGACACAAAAGAAAGCGATGGTCGTTGACTGTATTTTCTGACTTCCTATTTCCGAAGTCTGCTCTGCTTTAGGCAGCTGAAAGTATGATGCCTCAGATGTCTACATGTGCACTTTACAACATTCCCTTCATTTTCACTTAGAAGCCAACAAACCTTGCGTTTCAAGAAGGGTTTTGTTTCATCTGAACTGTTGCCTAACATGAGGAACAGTATGAGCCAGAGCTCCTCTCCTGGAGCTGACATGATCAGGCTTTTGCTTTCCTTATGCCTAACCACTGCAGACTTCCTGAAAGTGCTAATGGCTGCAGTGCTTCGGACCAAGGGGTTTTCCTCACTTACCAGTTAGGAAAACCTCTGTCAACAGCAATACCAACATCTTAATTTCTTTCGGCCAGTAGGGTTCCCTCAAATGAGGAATATGGTATAAGGGATTACCCTAGCCAAAGACAAGCAAATCTATCATTTCTCTTCCCTTCCATCTTCCTTCATCATTCTAGAAGACACTTTGCCTTCANTAAAGTTTAAAATTTAATTTGGCAGATGTGTCCTGCAAGGGATCATAATATATCAGAAACAGACTGAGAAAAGGTAGAAAGCTGTGTGAAATGAGTGGTCACTCAGGTTTAGTTGGCTTTAGCATATCTTCTTACATAGCTTTTTCTTATCACCAATCATTTGCCAAGTATTCCCTAACAAAAAAAACCCAGAAGGCTTCGGTAAAAGAAGGAGCTGATACCCCAAACCAATGACTAATCTGGTTTGCCTAAAACATACAACCAGCCATATGCTTGCTGCAGCTGGAAACGCTCTGACTGCCCACATCTTATTGCACCTACCTGATGCTACTCTGTACATGTTGTTTATGGTGAAATCAACGCTATAAGCCAAGCTATCCTCTGGCCTAAAAACATACATATTGGTGCTTTTGAAACAGCTTTAACAGAGTAAAGAAATAGCTAAAAGCTGTCAGCCTCAGGATTTGGACCNNNATGAGGTTTTTTGGTGTGTGTGTGTGTGTGTGTGTGTGTGTGTGTGTGTGATGGAAAAACACTTTATTATTGTGCTTAATTTGTTTTACATCTCATTTCATAAACTGATTGCCAATTACCCAACCATTAACCGTGTAAGTCTTTTTCTATTCTTAAGTTTTAAATATGGCTTATCTGAAGAGGGAGATGAGAACTTATTTACAATGACAGAATTTAGTTACCAACTCATTAGAGCTGAGATTATATTTTATTTTCAGAGCAGCAACTTAAGTTTAACATTTAAATGTCTATGATGAAAACCCTAATTTCATTTCAAATTCTCCAAGTTGAGAAAGCAGCAGTGAGATTTAATGGCACTGCCCTCTAACAATTACTGAAGTCAAAGGAATACTCAGAAACTGTGCAGGCTTCTAAGGGTGTTTCCAGTCTCCTAATAGATCATACTCAGTACTTTATGTGAGTAAAGCTTTTTTCTTTTCTTCTACTGGGCTTAATTCTCATTAGTATAAAATAGTAAAGAGAAAGAATATGTGGCTATTGTCTTCTCTATTTGTATAATCATTCACATCAATATCCTACGTATATTTAACAGATGCTCAGCTTCTGCATCCCATCTACAATTTTCAAATTCATTTAACATGTGCCTTTGTTCACCGCAGAAAACACAGCCATGCTCAGGTTTTCTTCCAATGTATGGTAAATGTGTACATTTATATTTGTTTAAAAATCAGCTTTCTTCTTGCAAACATATTCTCTGGATATGACCATTTTTGATTTATAAAAACCAAAAGCAATTTTTGAACTCTTAACTAACATTTAACTCATCCTAAAATAAGGTAGGCTTTTTCCTACATTAACATTTTTTTAACAATTCTTTTGCTGCTAAAAGCAACTCAGATCCAACTATCCCAAGATCTTTAGTGTTTTTTTTTTTCCCCCAAGACATCCTTTTTTTGGTTTCTGTTCCCAGCAAGCACTCTTTTCTGTGTCTCATGTCTTAGCAAAACCACTTGGTAAATACATAACACTTGCACAAAGTGTATCTCCTCAGGATTACAAAATCCCATAAACAATAAACCTTATAGCATTCCAATAGCAATACATCTCGCTTCTCAGTTTGAAAACCAGACACAACTAATATCGCTCCGTGTATCAGCACCCTAGCCCACAGTATTCCTTGACCACCTTCCCCTCAAAAACAGAGGACAAAACATTTCTGATCCAGTTTGAAAGAACATCCACTAAAACACTGACTTTCAAACCTTTTTGACAAAAACAAATAGTAAGAAACACATTTCATATCCTAAGTACATATGTGTATGGATCTGAAAAAGTCTCACCCAAAATATCTAACCTTACTACCTGATATATTGACATTTTCTTACTATTTTATTCAGTTTTGTTTTTAAAAAAATGTTAGTCACAACCTACTAAATGAATTTCATTATGCACTAATGAGCTGTTGCCCACCACTTAAAAACTACAATGATAAAACGAATAGACTTTTCTCATACAACAAGGTAATGTTGTTGGATCCGTATGCAGTGGGGTAAACCTTCATTAATTTTGATGCCATTAGTACAGATTGTGGTAACTGAGCCAGCTTGAAATATATTTTTGAATCACCTATAAGGAGAGAGTCTGCTAAACAAAATAATAACGTCAAGATGGAAGGGGTTACATACCCAAGATACTTCTAATGTTTTTGGATCATTATTTAAATGCAGCTGTGTTGTTAATTACCAATGAGTGTTAATATTCAGGTCAAGAAAACATCTACTTAGAAAAATCTTGTTTGTTCTTAGTCAAAATATTTTGTAAATCAGAATATTGTCTTTAACCTGAGCTAGCAAAATTGTAGTGTATCTTAACTTTCAAACTCAAGAATGTTCAAAAAATAAAATTACGTCTGAAGCTGATTTTTTAGTTCATGAAGTCACTCTGTTTATAAATGTGCTCATGGTATCTTCTAATGGTATCATTAATAATAACAATAGTAATGGGCATACAGTTCATTTGTGGAGTGTTTTAAACTTCGGAAAACTCTTCTGTGAACTGGTAAGGACCAGAAATCCTTGGATTACTGAATATTTTAAAAAGCGTATAATGACATTTGCCAGACCCAAAAATGAAACTTAATATTTGGTTTATTGTGCATGTGACAGATTACTCAATCCCATGAAGAAACCCAGGTGTCTGGCCTATAATGATCGCCTATATTTGAAAGAAATTAACATTTCAAGGTAAAGGATCAAGCTAAGTTCTGAAGTGGGGGGGGTGTCATACACCTCCCTTACGTGGTGGTATCTACTAAAGAATTTGGAACAGATGTTTATCTTTCATGAACATTGAACAGTTTTGGCAAATTGAAGGCTTAGGAAGCTAAGGGAGTGAAGGACAGGCCAGGAAGTCAGGAATTCCTGGATGTGAACCTAATCTCAGTCTTACCCTGTTTTTGCTCTAAATCAATGCCAAACTCTTCACACCTCAGCTGCTTTATAGCATGCAAGAAGTATACTGGAGACAAAACTGTTTCCTGGGAATGTCTTAGGTTAAATGGTTAATATTACAGTCCTCAAAAGGTCCTTCCATGCAAGGCAAAGTACTCCTGTACCTTATTTACCTTCATTATATTATGCAATCAAAATGGGATACTGGTGTCCTGTGAAACTGACCCGGAAAATACATCATTCTTTCCATCCCTAAGTTCTTGTCCACTTTAGCAACAATTAGTTATGCAGCAAGCTGGTCGGTTTCTGTCATGGAAAGAAGCTCTGTTTTGCATCCCATGAGGCACCACATCCATATGCAGCTCTGGGTTCTTCAAAAGGCAGAATGCAGTTTCACTTTCTCCTCACCGCCTCGTGATAATGATAAAAGAGCCCTGGTCCCTTCGTGGCATTTAATGAGTGGTCCTCTCCTCCTGGCTTTGGACTTTTGGCCTTTCCAACCAGTCATTAACTGGCAGGAAATGCCCTCCTCAGCAATCACTATTGTGTAAATAGAGATATAAACTTCCG
>NW_027530906.1:150063-152018 GCF_008692635.1 Crocuta crocuta
CAGCATTTCTGAATGCCTTCCTCTGAACTGTTTTCTTCAATGGCTAAAAATATAAAAATTTCTTTGGGGATACATGGGAGGCAACAAGGAGGTCTGAAAGTGAAAAAGGTAACTTTTACCAAAAAATTTATTTTTTTACTTAGCACGAGCCACACAACCAGTCACTTAATCCATGCGTTTTCATGCCTACAGGAATGGGCCACTTAGTCAAATAAGCCTTTAGAGCCAGATCTTAAACAGCCTCGTTGTTTCCTGTTCATTTAGGATCAATTTTCAGAATCGCAATTTTATTAGTAAAGGAGAGAACGGCAGATTACAATGTTCCAGAGAAGGGGGAACTCACTTCTTAGAGTTGGCTTCTCTCTCCCCTGCCTCTCTCTCACCATCCCATGATGGGACTTCAAAGCGTGTGCATGGATGACAGCTTTCTAAGGAATCATATTTCAGGTCCTTTTATTAGTATTACCATTATCACACTCTTTGCAACACGTGAAGGTATCCCTGTCTTTTTCCAGCAGTATGAAATGTCAAGGCCTATGCCACATTGTTCCAGCCTGTCAACTTCTCAATTCAAAGGAGCTTTGGAAGGGGAGTTTTAGTCAGAGTAAAAGCATTTTGCCCTTCTATTATCAGTACTTTGAAGCTCTCAGTATGTACAAACGAGTCCCCCAGCAAAACCGGGTTGATCTCTCTGAGAGGGAGGATTCATAAATGGTAGTCAGGCAGCGAGTTGCCTAGTCAAAAGTTCTGCCCAAACCTAAGCCGTTCTCAAACAGGTCCTCTCTTGGGGTGCCTGTCAATCAGAGCCCAGACCTGGCTTCAGAAAGCTGGCAGAGCGCTTACTGATGCGGCCTCTGTCTGCAGCTGAGGTCACTGCCATAGGCATTCATGAAACAGATTGGGTTGCTTGGTACCTTGGTCCTCCTCTCTACTGTTTTCTGTAGTTTGAAGCCCTTAGAGAGAAAATGGGACCCTATGCTATTTTTCGCTTCATCCTTCCGGGTGAAATAATTAGGTCTTTCCTTCATGCTCTCCAATTACTTAGAAAAACACGCTGACATAAATGAGTTAAGAGTTTAAATTTTTGTCCAAATCACTTCTGAAAAGAATACACTCCTCTTCTTTGGGATCCTCATCCATTACAGACAGCAAGCATTTTGGGAAACGCCAATGTGCCCTTTAACAAAAGAGCACCCACAACTGGACTATTTTTTGAACGCCGACCTTTAGGAGTATGAGCGCAACCTCCACGTGGGCACTGAGGGGAAGTGTGGTCTCCACTGTGCCCTGGGTCCTTATGCATGTGTCCCTCCGCATTTTTTCAACAACTCGGGAAAAGTGCTTGCTACACAGTACATGAACCCAATCATAATAAAGCAGCTACCTTAACAGCATGTGACAATCTCATTTTTCTCAGTTTGTAAGGCAAGAAATAGAAATTAGACTGAGGGATATATGCCCAAGCTAATATATACACAGTGCTTTTGTTTTGCATTGTTTTGTTTTCCCTCCTGAAGGTTGAAGACTGCAAGACAAAAGGTGAAATACAAGCTCTCAGCTTGTTTTGCTCGTGTTTTGTTCTGTTTTGCTAACAGGCCACTTCCCCCCTTCCCCCCAAAAAAACCCTACCCCCTTGTTTGGTCTCTTCATATTCCCACATAAAGGGAGATGGCAAAGGTTGTACCTAAAGACTGATGGTCCTGCAGGCACAAAAGATGATTGTGGTAGATCTGAAATGGCAGCTCTTGTCTCTTCAACCGTGTGGACTTTGCTTTCTGGATACAGTAAAAAGAGGCGCCATTCATACCTGTATCATGGTAAACAAAACCCTATGCAAATTCAACCTCCAAATGGGCAATCGGTGCTTAACTGAAAATGAGACAGTTCTCAGTGTCCTTTTGGTTAGTGTCTGTGACTTCATCACTTTATAAACCACACATGGCATGAGACATCCG
>NW_027530906.1:152102-153800 GCF_008692635.1 Crocuta crocuta
TCCTTGAAGACTCATTTCCCTGGGGTGGGAGGGAGATAGAGTAAATGCAACTGCAAGTGGCAGAAAAATAGCAGCTGGCTTGCAGGCCACTCCTTGAGGACTCAGCCCAAAGGCTGCTGCTGCTTCTTGCACTTCCCTGAACCTGTTCGAGTTGCTACTGGACATTCAACCCAGACTTCAGTCTGTCTGTGGTTGTTGTGGCCACTGATTTGTTTGGACAATAAAGATATAGACACTGCTACCTGAAATCACGGGAAAGATGTTCATAAAATATAAGAGCAAGTTAGACTAATCTACGCTTCTGTATATTCAACACACTTTTCCTGAGAACCTACTATGTGCCAGGCACTGAGGCTATGAGGTAAGGAGACCCAGCAACCTGCCTAATGAGTGACCTGTACTTGAAGAAACCTGAAGAAACCTTTCTCAAACTTCAACACCAATTGCAGGGAATGCCAAGGAGCTCAGGTTTCAAAGAATCCGATAGGGGACGGTTTTGAGGCAATTTGAGTGATCCAAAACATGGAAAAGAAGAGCCAGCTAACTGCCAGTCTCTAGGATGCTCCCGTGTCCTCTGGAGATCAAATAGCCTGTCGGAAGTTTCTAGTGCCAAGCCCCTGCATTTCTGTCCAGACTGCTTTTCTCAATTGGAAGCCCTTTCTTTCTGGGCCCTTTGAGTTCACCCACTGTGCCGGCATAAAACAAACTCCTGCCTAAAATTGGAAACAAATCATTCCTACTCTTAAGCCAACTTAGCACTGATGGAAGTGGGTCTTGAGAGTGGACATCGTGTTTAACAAGCGTGCCTAATTGATTCCTAAATCTCTAACCAGGCTCCTTTCTTTCCCTTAACACTTTGTTCTCACAGCTGTTACAGAGTTCTGGGATGACTATGCTTGAGTTTCTTGAAAAGCATCATATACCTGCGGAGGGAGAATGTATACACGTGCTGTATATGTATGCACGTGAATATACATGTGGATATATATGTATCTTATATTCACATACACCACACACGTACGCCACGCCACACATGCACACACACGTACACTTAAATCAGGCTTCCTTTCTTTCTTCTTTCCTCTTGAGTATCCTTTTTATGAAAGTTAACTGCCTGGAGTTGAATAGGTATTTTCCCATAATCTTCCAGGCAGAAATCAATGCATAGCTGTATAAATTGCTCTAAAATGACAACTCACTTGTGCACGCGTGTACTTGTATGCTCGTGTCAATGTACCCAGACAACTTGGGAATACCTTTATTTCTCAGATAAAAATAAGGTCTCTCTTCCCAGACTGTATGATGCTTCCCACCGATCTTTTAAAAACATTGTCATTCCATTTAATACAAAGTTGAAATAAATGATGGATCAATACTGTGTTTTTACTAGAATGATCTGAAAAAAAATCTTTCTGATCCCTTGCAGTCACATGGATGTCATTAACACTTGATAATGTAATTGATACCTTATTTATCCTAATTATCAAAGTTGTCTTTCCGACACCATCATTTGGCTGTCTTGAGGCAACATATAACCATTCAGGAAGAGCAGGATGCCTCGGAACCATCTGGTTTCCTTAAGATCTGAAAGCCCACATGAAGACAGATGTAATTGCTTTCTTTTTGGTCATAATTCGTGTTTGTTTGTTGTTTGGTTGGTAATTAAAATTAAACTACTTGCTCCCAAACACGGCTTAT
>NW_027530906.1:153906-155182 GCF_008692635.1 Crocuta crocuta
GTGAGACATTACTTAAGAAAACTCAACAGCATGGAAGGAAAGTGAACAAGCAAAGGGGAGTGTGGTCCCGTGCACTTTCAGCCACTTGATAGTTTTAACACGGCAGTGACTTTTATCTACCTTTAATTATGGGATCGTATTACTTGTCAAGCATGCAGTGTAACTTATTCTTGTCTGCTATGCCCCAATCCTTGTTTGTTATCCTACCAATGTGAGTTATTTCCAAGTGGAAACATCCTGCCCCTTTCCTGAAGTTATTGTGCTCTAAGTCAGAGAAATGTACAATTTTAGGAATGAAAATCGTCATCGCTGGATGGCTTCTCACCCCCTTCCTCCTCTCCCTCCCTCTCACATCAAAAGACAGCTGGGTAGAGAACAAAATTGTGCCTCAACCTATATTGTCAGCATCTGCACATTGGCCAACAGACTGTCACTGGTCCAGCATGTGCAGTACTATGCAGCCTCAAAAGACAAAGACTCCCCCCCTCCCCANCATGTTGCAGAGCTGGGCGGATAACAATACATCTACTGGTCAGGAAAATGAATTACACCAGTGTCTAGAGGTACAGAGGGAGAAGCAAATTGAGTGCAATTAGGAAAGTGTACATGCTCACCTACTTGAAATTTTTAGGTTCTTGCAAGTACACTAAAAGTGGACTGCTTCAATTAAAAGCTGTGCATAAAATCTGCTCCTTTGTGCGTCTACAGATTACTCGCTTTTCTTTTTGATTCACTATTTCTGAAGTATCTACTTTGTGCAAAGCACTGCTTGGGTAAAGGGTGGGTGCAAGGGAATACCAAAGATATTTTGGATACCAGCTGATAATTGTAGGTTTTATCCCCCTTAAAAAGCAGCTGTTGTGACAATGCCTGGAGTGGACAGTTGAAGGAAAGAAAAGGTACTTTATAATAGTCTTGGGAATCGCTGGGAGTGCTTAAAGCAGCAAATTAGAGAAAGGAAGTAATTCTTAGAAGTAGAGCAAAACATACAGTCACCAACTCTAGCCTAGCACTATATCAATTCTCTCTCAAAACATTTTTTTCCTGGCAAACTCCTTCACTGATGTTTTCACACAGTGTCTCTAATCTCATCACTACCTAATGCTGCAGAATGTTCACTGGCAAAATTTCCCCCTAACGTCTCCGANAGGTATCTATTTACCTGCAGTAATTTTCCTTTTGGATGTGAAGCAAGGAACTCCCCACACATTTCTCTCAACAATAATCTTGCAAAGCTGATGCAAAATTTATTATATAGCAAATTCTTCTGTAAACA
>NW_027530906.1:155361-156284 GCF_008692635.1 Crocuta crocuta
TAGCAGGCATTTCAAAATTAAATCTTGCAAAAATTTTGTTTTAATTGATGCTTTCCCGTGAAGTTAATGCATGGGTAGAGATAGGATACCAGCTAATAATCATGGGCTTTATCCCGGATGTGGGGATCCATGCCCAGTTAAGCAATTTAGGAACATTTAGGAAAAAGGAACTCTTTTAAAACACACTACCTTAATTACAGCAATAGAGTAAATTCACCCTCACTGTTGTATCTATATATATCAATGAACAGTAGTCAGAAAAACAGTAGGTCCACTACAGTAATATAAAAACTACACAAATGAATCACCTCAATGCTGTTTCATTACCTGCCTTGATTTAATTTCGTTTTCTTACCATAACAGCTTACTGTGTGAATGCTTAAAGTTACCTTTCAACTGTCTCCTAAAATCTATACTCATGCCCTTCAGATGCCGGCAGTAAAAGCAAGCTGCCAAACGTGTGGATCCAGAGCGGGAAAAGACAACGGCTGTGCAAGGAAGCTATGGCACTGCTCAGGGTATCGCTCAAACATGGGGAAATCAGTGGTTAAAAGCATCTGCCGACGATATGCCACGCCAGAAGTCCCTCTGAATTACAAACAAATACGAACATAAAAAGAAAGAAGAAGAACACGAAGGGGGAAAACGTAGGGAAAAAAAAGGAAGACGGAGAGGCAGGAAGAAGAAGAAAAGATGAAAGCCCTAACACTGCAACAAAGTTGCAGGATTACTTTTCCTTCTACTTGCCATTTGAAAACTAAAGTTTAAAAGGCATGTGATTTCGTTGGCGTCCTAGGAAGGCAGCCGCTCTCACACACCCCAACTCGTCTCCAGCCTTACCTTCTGCTGCCAGCGCAAGCCCAGGGGCTAAGGGGTCCCGCTCTCAGCGGCAGCGGCGGGGGCAGCGGCAGCGACAGCGGCAC
>NW_027530906.1:156367-171392 GCF_008692635.1 Crocuta crocuta
AAAGCAGCGCTGCGCGAGGTGGCCCCGGTGCCGGGAGAGCCTCTAGCAGGGGTGCGTACTGAATGCCGCCATTTTAAAGCGAGGCTCCTGAAATCATTAGATATAAGCAAATTAAAACCCGCCCCACCCACAGAACTTCAGGGCTGGGACGTGCAACCCTCCTCTGAGTCGCCGCTGTGGGGTGTAAAATGTCAAGGCGAGAGACACGCGCACGGGGACTCCCGGACGGAGGCGACGATNCGAGTGCGGGCACTTTCTTCCTGCAGGGCGCTGTTCGGTCGCTCAGTGTATTCTTTGTGTGCTCCGTTCATCCGCGCGTGGTTCTCGGAGAGCGCCGCGCGGGCTTTATTCTCAGGGGGTGTGGCGCCTCTCCCCCCAAACCCGGCGGCCCAGCCCCCTCCGCAAATGCTCTCTGTCGTTTCTTTATTAAGGGAACGGGGGACAAATCGTAACGCTCAGGTTTTACAAAAGCGAAAACAAACAGAGCTCGCACACATCCCCGGAGAGGGGGGGGAGGGAAGCGGCAAAGTTTCGAGAGCTTCAGGAACTGGAGTGCCAATGAGCAATGCAGCGCGCTTCAAAGCTGTACGCTCAGAGTCACTTCAGATACAGGTAAAGTGAAACAGGCAATTGCAAAAAGGACCATTGTCAATAAATATATCTGCTAAATGAAGACCAAAAAAAAAAAAAAAAAAAAANCCTGAGATATCCCTTCTATGAATGCCCCGATCCTTGATTTCCCTTTAAGAACCTCAGACAGGAGAATGTTGATCTGTGCCAATGGTTCCTCTTCTTCGATGGCGTTTGAAGGGTGGCAAGAGCCCGAAGGTAGAGTCCCAGATACTTGTCAATGGGAAATGGACAAAGCCAATGCAGTTTTATATTTTGATTAAAAAACGTGCATCTGGACAGCTAAATTACCAGTTTTGATCTAATGCAAGTGTAATGGGAACACCAGCTGTCCCTTAATTGGAGCCCCACAATAATAAACGCGTGCTTTTATTTAATTTTATGAGGACAATTGTGGTTGATAACATACGCATATGCGAGATCCTTGGTGACAAGCTCATAGCAATTCATGGTCTGCTCTCCTGCCCATGAACTGCTTCACCCCAGTACAGAGATCTACATGCTCTCCAGAAAGTGTAAAAACATCGCAGGAGATTTTTAAGTAACAGGTTGCGGAGCCCAGTGAAATCTCAGGCTAATTCTATTTTTTAATTCTGCGGAACTCATCCAAATAGAATTCTCCAGCTGATTTTAGGCAAGAAATCAACGTCTGTTTGTTAAATGCCAGATAATAGCAGCAGGATCATAATGGTTGGAAGGAGAACACTGGCACAAACTGCCCTTTAAATAATTGAGATACACCCCCTCCCACCGAGGCAATTGGCAAGCATTGTAAAAGTTATCAGGACAATGCACAGGGACAGCATCTGATCCTTGGGTAGTAATGGGTAGAATCCTAGCATAAGTTAAACAGAAGGCAGGAGTTTCTAGTTATTTGAAATAAAAGGGAAAAGGGAAAAAAGGTAAATCCTAATCACCTCTCTTCATCTCCTTTCGAGCCTGCCAAGTTACCTGCACCACTCTGGAAGTCAAACTTGGCTGACATATAGGAAGTGGCTTTGGCAGTACAGGAACTACCATAACTAAAATTAGGAGGTGTTGGCTACCACAGAAGTCTGGAGAGAAGGGCAAGGCTGAATTATATAACTTTACATCCAATGATCTAACAAATGAGGAACTGTTATCACCCNTACTAAACATAACTTGGGTCAACATCAGTGCTTTTACCTCTGTCCACCATTGCAAACCACATCTCCTATGGGGCACTCCAGGTTTCCCTAGTCCCACACAAACTGGCTCGATTTTATTGTTATTTCATTGGTGAAATAATTGTTTTATTATGAATGTAAGGTCATAAATGAGTCCATTTGCATAGCCTCGACATATTCTTCGGCTTGAGATTTCTGACCAGTGAAAATCGCAAATGTCCGCACCGGAGAGGAAAATAGCCTTATAAACAAATTTTAGCCTAGTAAACTGTCATCTTTTTATCTAGGGTGGTACAACCTCCACAAATGAAGCCAGGCAAATTTCTCTGCCACCAGGTCACTGGGGAGTGTTTTCAAAGACAGTGGAAATTGCTGTCCCCTCCCCTCAGCATTTTAAAAGGGCGTCTATGCTCTTTAGGGTGGATTCACCTTGGAACTACTTTCCACTTTAGTAGAGTAGTTAGAGCTAACCAACATTTTCTTTTCTTTTCTTCCCCTGAGGCATGATTGGGGGCACGACCCAGAAAAAATCGAGTTGCACACTGACTGATCCACAAGATGAGTTCTTAATGTATATACATTACGGTGGCTGAGGTCTTCAACTTGTTTCCCCTCGAATTCCGGGCGAGTCTCAGAACCACTACTCCTGTGGGATCTTCAAAGGTAAGTCCCTCTGCCCCCAAACAAAGCCAGTCAAACAGAGGTGTGCAAAGCAAACATTTACGTATTCTCAGGGCACATGCTCCCATACTCTCACTGTGTCTTCATGCTTGAGCATTAAGTAGTGGGCATTTAGACAAATGGACGGCTAAAACTCCAGATAAGGATGTAGCAGCCTCTCAAGTGACATATCCTTCCAATAAATATAATTAACTTTGACTGAGGCAGGAAAGAATTCTCCAAGTTATGTAATGGTTTAGTAACAGAGGATTATTATAATCCACANAAGATTGTCAGCGGATACGGGCAGGGTCGTGCTATGCACAAAAGGTAAAGGATCTCCCTTGCCTTTTGAACCTGTAGAATTATTCTCACCAGCCTCACACTATTAGCAAATACTAAGTACTGTTTGCTGCCGCTGTGTTCTTGCTATGGCTTCACAGGCTGAAGCCCCAGAGNATGATCAAAGAAATGTTGGCTTCTAAGGTAAACCCTTGGCAAAATGATGCAGACTGTTTTTCTTACAGAATAAGAGAGAAGACAATGTAATAACTAATTGCATGCCAAAAAAATTGGAAGCATGAAAACAAATTGATCAACAATTCTCAGGTGGTAAAGAAAATTCCTGAAATTCAGATTTTTCCTTCAGTCTGGCAAAATTGTCAGAATTATCTGGACATGTGCTAATAAACACAGAAGAAAACATGAAAAATATTAGAGTCACATCCTCCAAAACACATCTAGGCCTGANGAAAAGTATGGTATATTTCTGAAAATTCTCCTTAGAGAGAAATGTGGTAAGCATGATACAGACAAAATTAATACAAAAATGTAAGAATAATGCAAAAGGTAAGAATTATATAAAAAGGAAAAGCATGGCCTATTATCACGTAGGAATATGATAGTTATAATTTCAACAATTTAATGTGAAAATGTTCCATGCAAGGTATTTTTTGTTTGTTAGCTTATTTAATCCTTACAACAATTTCTATGAAGTAATTATTATTATGTTTTCTTGTTAAGAACAGAAAAGTTAGGATTACCCGAAGTAACAAAGNGTGGCAAAACCAGGATTCAGAGTTAGTTATCTCTGAGGATAGGGCCCATGCTTTGAATTTCTGCACAGTACCAAATAAAGCCCTTATAGGGTCCAGTTGGACTTAAACTCAGACAGTTGCTCCTTTCAGTACACCATACTTCCTCTCATTGCTGTGGGCATTTTAATAAAAATGCTATCAATAAAATACAGCAACCTACTAAAATAAATATAAGGCTTGGGACACTTGGGAGGCTTAGNGATGACTTCAGCCAAAAACCAATGTTTTTGAAAAAAAAATGCATGCTTATCTCAGTAAATGAAAAAAAAAAAGGTATTGGATAAAAATCGAACTGCTTTTTATGGCCAACATCTCTTATATATAGAAATAGTGAACTACCTCCTTAACATGATAGAGAATGTAAATTCAAAAAAAGAATGTAAATTCAAAAACAAGGAAATAATTTACCAACTGGAAAAACAAAGTCATTTCCCATAAAAATTGGACCAAAGTAAGGCAGCTTTTATTCATTTGTAAGTTCAGTGTTTCTGAGAAATTCTTATTTTGGTAGTAAGGTATGAAAATAAATTAGAAGTGAATATTGGGAAANACACACACACACACACACACACACACTGGAATATTACTCAGCCATCAAAAAGAATGAAATCTTGCCATTTGGAACAACATGGATGGAACTAGAGTGTATTATGCTAAGCAGAATAAGTCAGAGAATGACAAATATCAAAGGATTTGAGTCCTTTGTGAAATTTAAGAAACAAAACAGATGAACATAGCGGAAGGGAAGGAAAAATAAAAATAAGATAAAAACAGAGAGGGAGGCAAACCATAACAGACTCTTAACTATAGAGAAAAAGCAGGGTTGCTGGAGGGAGGTGGATGGGGGATGGGCTAAATGGGCGATGAACATTAAGGAGGGCACTTGTGATGAGCACTGGGTGTTAATGTAAGTGATGAATCACTAAATTCTACTCCTGAAACCAATACCATACTATATATTAACTAACTTGGATTTAAATAAAATCTTAGAAAGAAAAAGATAAAGTAAGAGAATATACCTAGAAAAGCTATAGAATTTGCTTAAAGTGTTTAGACAGAGCTACAGAGTTCACCATATACAAGACAAGTAGTCTTAGAAAGCCAGTATAATAACTGTCAATAAGCCAACAAAAAAGTGAAGTAACATGTTTACAATAAAGCAAAAAGGTTAAAGTATTTGGAAACAAGTCAATATACACAGGAGTGCGAGACAAAGGAAAACTATGACACCTTTATGGTGGAAATGAAGCAATCTTGAGTAAATGGAAAGTCACACTACATTTCAGAATGAGAAGCCAATAGTATGATGCTGATAGGTTGATTGATAGATGCAAACAATTCAAATGAAGACATCTGTTATTTCAAAAATGATACCACGTTAATTTGTAGTAACAATTGTACACGACTGTCCTAGGGAAACACATCTAATGGAAGTGGCAAATGTTAGCATGTATTATAAATTAACAGCGGTTAAAATGGCAGAATTCCAATGCAGATCAGAAATATCGATCAGTAAATACGATAGTGAGACCAGGAAAAGGCTATAATAAATGCATGAATTAAATGTTTGATGAACAAAGCATAACAAAACAATGGGGAAAGAAGTCATTGTTCAGTAAATTCACCTGGGGTAACTGATCATAAATATGGAGAGAAAATAATGTAAGCCTTTATCTCTTACCATACATAATGATTCTTTCGGCCTGAATAAAAAATTAAACATTTAAGTAAAACTTAAAAACCTGGCGATAGACTAGAGTATATAACTCAGCTTATAGGAATTGTTAAAATGTTGAAGCAATAGAAACCATTGCAAAGGAAAGACTGATCAGAGAGTACAACATAATACAAAAATGTAAAATCATTATCAAACTATGATTAAATGGCAAAAAGGCTATAGGAAGATCATGGATAAAGGAGTAGCATCCAAACTATATACAGACATGCTACTATTTTCAAGACCATTACCAGCTACTCAAGGGACAAAGGGTCAAAGAGTATCATCATGCTAGGAGAAATATATATATAGTTATACATAGTTCCAACTAGGAGACACCATTTGATACTTAATGTTATTGCCAAAAATAATTTACAAAACCCAGTAATATACAGGCTCTAGGAGAACAGGCTCAATGAAGTCGCTGATGCCATTGCAAAATGGGTCAGGAATCATAAAAAATGTCCTTGAACCAAGGAGCCCGATTCCAGGAAATTATCCTAACATAATAATTCAAAAGAAGAAAAAGAAAAAAAAAAGCAGCCTTCATTTCAATATCAAAAACCTTAAAACAACCTAAATATCCAATACTAAGTGAATGATTAAGCTATCCCTTATATATTAATGCAGTGAAATTATTTGAACACTGCAGAAAAACATAAAATTGTACAGGAAAAAACAGTAATAAAAGGTTAGAAGGCAAAATTATATTTTCCCTTTGACACTACCCATGAGTGTTCATAAGGATAATGGTCTGGAGCGCCCAAAGATTTGTATCTATGTTTTTTTTTTTTTAAACTAATACTGGGGACATTTAAAAGCTTTTTGTATTCTGGCAATGTGTCTAATAAAAGACTATTAAATTGGAGACATCAATGTTTTGATGTGAGAATTAGACCCCTCAAATAAACTATTTCTGTTTCTCTCACCTTCTGCCATTTCTGTCTTCCCCTCATTCCTCAACAACTGCCCTTTTATCATCTACAAATATTTCTGCAGCCCTTTGTCTCTTTCATCATTTCTCTCTCTTCCAGCTAGCTCTCTTTTTTCTCTTTCTTCATCTCCCTTACTCTACCTATTTTCTTTTTCTACTGAGCTCTTTTTGTCTTTTTTCTCTTTTCTCATCTTTCTTTATCCTCCTTACTCTACCTGTTTTCTTTTTGTACTGAACTCTTTTTGTGCCTCTATTCTTGGAATGATTAAAATATCAGATAGACATGTATTTCATTTATCTGTTTAAGAAAACACTGCTTTTTACTCCTTTTAAATAAGTGAATGAGCTGAATTCATTAAAGTGCTTTTTAAAAGGCCCCTAGATTGGATTGTCTTTTAATTATTTATGCATGGCCAAGGCCAAATCAAATGCTTCTGCAAGGCCCTAAACTATGTCAAGTGGAAAGCACTTCATATCCTAATTCTATTAGATTTGTCATCACAGAAAGAACAACGAACATAAATGTGAAAGATTCATATTCGCATGTACAGGAAACCCTTGCTATTCCAATTTTCAAGTTTTCAAATATCTGACTTTTAGTCATGCCAAAACATGCTCTAACCTCCATGCAATATATTGGTACAATAATTACGATCTCATTGTATTTTGTATTCATGATATTGTGAAAGTAATATGGGTAATGAACAGGTACCCTTAATGGTGGAACCTGAGAAGAAACTGAATGGTAATGAACCAATGCTGAGAACAGGCGAGAAGCTAAAAAGTATCTATTGGTACTATGGTGACCTTGGGTGAGTTACTTAATCTATGTCAATTTCCTCATATATAAAATGCAGGTAATTCTAGAATCTTCCTTGTAGCACATATGGTAGGATTAAATATGCCAAGGTTTTGAAAACATTTACAGCGCCTAACACAGTGAGTGCTCCATTAGTGAGCAAAGGTAAAGGGCGGTGCAGATTTGGAGGCATAGTGTGCATGTTGGCTTAGGAGCAGGAATTCAGAGGGCATATCAGGGACAGAGAAGAGACTGACATGTCCATAGTGTTACTGGAGAGAGGTAGTTTGGTAAATCTTCCTTTTACTTTTAGAAAATAGGATTAGTCACATGTCAGCTGTCCATTATCAAACCTTCAGCCACCAGGTTTAGGCATTCCTTTCCATTTTGGAGTGGAGTGCAGAAGGGTGGGTTTTCAACACAGTTCCTTGTCAATTGTGTGCAACACAGAAAGGAAGAAGGTGGTCTCATCCCAGGAGTACCCGAGGCTCCTGTTAACAAGGTCAGAGTGCCAGAGCAGTGGCCTGCCTCTGCCCTGCTTAATGGGGGTATGGCTGCAATGTCCTCGATGTGGGATGAGAGTGCGTGCCTCTCTGAGGAGTCTCTCTGAGCCAATGGCTATGTCTGGTCCAGCTGCTGATGCTGTGTCGGAACAGGGGAATTCAATCAGAGACACTGAGGGGTGTAGAATAGTGATTAGGGGCACAGATCCTAGAGCCACACTGCTTGAGTTCCCTTACTTAGGAGTCTGACCATGAGCAAGTTACTTGCCCTCTCTGTGTCCCGGTTCTTAGTTTGAGAAGGGATAATAATAGTACTTACTTCACGGGGTCTGTGGTAACAATTAAATGAGACCACTGCCTACCAGATCATGAGTGCTGGCTGTTTTTATCCAGGTCCAAATAGCCCATTTCTCAGCTTCTCTTGTGATTTGGAGAATTTTCTTTCTGGGCTCAGGGAGGATGCATAAGAAGGATCATGCATTTTCTCTTTGAGCCAAACTTGGGTGGGTGGGACATAATAAAAGCCATAAGACAGTGGCTATGGCACCAGGGAAACTGTAAATGACCATAGAAACCAGAATGAAGCTCATCCTGAAAGCCTGGGTCGTGGGGGGCACTCTCTTCCTCTCTGGGCTGCAATGAGACCTGAAATTTTCTGCCATCATGCTTAATGTCTTCAAAAAACCTCTCTCAAAATGAACAAATTACCCAGGAAGAATAACACATTAACCTGCTAGCTGAATGAACACTTTAGCACAGATTACTTTTATCAGATTACTTAGCTTCTGGAAGCTGGACCCAGAAGCCAGCAGATGAGGGATGGGTAAATGGTACTGAGAAGGAAGTAAGAGGGAAGGGGAATCTGGGGGCAGCCTGAGGGCTACTGAGGACTAAAGCTGAGCAACGCCAAGGTCTGCATGGGCCTCTGGATGGAGCAGAAAACTCCCTTACCCCTAATGTGCTCCCTATACTCTTTATCCTATTTCATTTTCTCTGTCTTTTCATGTACTATACATCACGTAGTGCCGGGCCAGGCACACAATCAACAGACATTTATGAAATGCCTGCTGTGTAAACAAGTGCCTCGAGTGGACAGAAGTTTCTAACTGCTTCACGAATGTACTATCTTGACCACAAGTAGGTATGGCTCCATCACCACTGACTAGGAGAGGTTATGTTCTGAGAGGGTTGACCTGCTCTGTAGGGTAAGACAGGCACTTGAGGCTGG
Organism: Crocuta crocuta; assembly: GCF_008692635.1. Lineage (NCBI taxonomy): Eukaryota > Metazoa > Chordata > Mammalia > Carnivora > Hyaenidae > Crocuta > Crocuta crocuta. The sequence continues at coordinate 165,084 of NW_027530906.1, forward strand.
GGACATAACATGTACTAAGAAAGTACTCAAAAAACAAGTGGGATATAGTGATGGACACTCAAGAATCAAAGCAGGGGTAGAAGATCCAAGGAAGTTCAAACGAAGAACCAGGAGAAAGTGGAATTTTGAAGGAAGAGGAAGTTCAGAAAAGCAGGAGCTCTTTATTGAGTGCCTTCTATGTTCCAGGCACTTTCACTGACTTTTTCTTTTCCTTTTTTTTTAATGTTTATTTTTGAAATAGAGGGCATGGGTGGGGGAGGAGCAGAGAGAGAGGGGACAGAAGACCGGAGGCAGGCTCTGGGTTGATAGCAGTGAACCCAGCTGTGGGGCTTGAACTCAGACTGTGAAATCATGACCTGAGCCGAAGTTGGATCCTCAACTGACTGAGCCACCCAGGTGCCCCATGCTTACCTTTTCTAATTTAGTGCTCACAATAGGGCCAAAAGGAATTATTGTCTCTATTTCTTCATAAATGAGAAAAATGATCATCAGAAAAGCTGGGCAAATTGTAGCACAGCATAGCGGCTCTGTATAGACTTGGATATGAACTACCTAGGTTTGAATCCTGGCTCTGTCACTTATTAGCTGTGTGGTCTTGGACAAGTTACTTAGTCTCTCTGTTCCTCTGTTTCCTCTACCGTAAAAATGAGGATAATAATGACTACATCATAGAATTATTATAAGGTTTAAATGAGTGAGTATTTACAAAGCACTTAGAACAGTGTCTGCCACTTGTGGAATGTTTTATAAGTGTTCGTGAGGTAAACATAATAGACTTGCCCCAAGGTTATGTGGCTAGAAAGAGGCAGAATTTGAGGCTGAAGCCAAATCCTTCAGTCTTAGCACAATTCTTAACTCATCCATGGGGGAGTCCCACTTTTCCTTCTCTTTAAGGACTGCTGGAGGTCTTCAATCCGCCAGGAAACTTTCTCTGCCCACTGCCTACTTTGAAAAAAAAAAATGTTTACGTTTAATCTTTGAGGGACAGACCACAAACAGGGGAGGGTCAGAGAGAGAGGGAGACACAGAATCGGAAGCAGGCTCCAGGCTCTGAGCTGGCAGCACAGAGCCCGCTGTGGGGCTTAAACTCACCAACTGCGAGATCATGACCTGAGCTAAAGTTGGATGTTTAACCAACAGAGCCACCCAGGTGCCCCATACTCATTGCCTACTTTAATTCAAAGCCTAATACTCAGTCACAGACTGCTTACCTAATGATTTGAATGGCTTTCCCGCATATTATTTTGTTTTCCAAACTAGCTTATACACCTCTTCTTTTTTAAGAAAGTTTTTTAATGTTTTATTTATTTATGAGAGAGAGACAGACAGCGTGAGCAGGGGAGGGTCAGAGAGAGAGGGAGATACAGAATCCAAAGCAGTCTCCAGGCTCTGAGCTAGCTGTCAGCACAGAATCTGATGCAGGGCTCAAACCCACGAACCGTGAGATCATGACCTGAGCCGAAGTCAGACGCTGAACCAACTGAGCCACCCAGGCACCTAAGCTTACACACCTCTTCTTAAGGACTTCACTTAACTTGTTTTCATCCACCAAAGTGCCTAGCAGGTCTCTGTGTTTTGAATTGAAATCCTGCCCACAGCTCCCTTTTAAAATGTTTGCTTATTTTGAGAGAGAGAGAACAAGTAAGCATGCACACAAGCATGAGCAGGGGAGGAGCAAAGGGAGAGAGAGAGGGAGAAGGAGAGGAAGAGAGAGAGAGAATCCCAAGCAGGCTTCACACCATCAGCACAGAGCCTGATGCAGCCCTGGAGCCCACTGAAACCACAAGATCATGACCTGAGCTGAAATTAAGAGTTGGATGCTCAACCAACTGACTCACCTAGATGCCCCAACTGCGTGCATCCCTTAATGAATGGTGGTCTTACAAACTTTTGAGTGAGACAAGCATACCGCAGGGCATAATGGTTCAGAATGTAGTGCACATTTTCCATATCTGTCCATTAATTTTCATAGTTTTGATTTCTCACTATTGGGTGAAAAATGATATGATTTTTTACTCATTCTGTATAAAGTATTAGCATGTCTTTTCTCTATATTTTTAAATATGATTCTCGAAGCCATCATCATTTGAAAGCATTCGCTGAAGCATAGTTAATAAGAGATACAGTCAGAGAGACAGAGAAGTAATATGGGACCACCAAAGTTCCCGTAAAAATATAATTTTCTATGTTATCCCTTTCCAGGCATATGGCACTGAGTCATAAGAAATAATAGCAATGGAAAATGGCCAAATGCACACTGGTGTACTTGAGCTAAGTATAATAGGAGATGTAGAGTTATTTTTAAGATACAATCTATTTCTAAAGTACTTACTGAGCCTTAAATATGCTGTACAGTCATATCTCTGAAGGGAAAGAGAAATGTACCTGGGTTCTAAAAACACTTGCTGAGACAGTAAATGAATATGCTCAGTTTCCCTGATCAGAGACCTTCATTCCAATTTGATGCAAGCCATAAATGAAATGACTTGGCTGATTATAAGTCAGTCCCCCATGAACATTTGTTTACATCTGAAAACCACTACACATAATTGCTGTCTCTGCTCAGGGGAGGCCCAGCTGGGATTATAAGAAGTGTTGCAAGGTTCTACTGAGGTGTGATCACCAGTTACGGCATGAAGCTGGCACTGCATGTCCGCACTCTATCGGCCTTGGCGATTGGATCCACCAGTCTTCCTCCTTCATACAACTAAAATCAGCCAAAAAGAGAACAGAAGTGTTGGGATGCCAAGTCCACTTTGCTCCTCAGACATAGTCTATAATTACATGGCACTTACCATGTTCTTTCAAAAAGTCAATGATGATATAATTTCATTGTCAGGGAGAAGGACAGAGTTGGGAGATAAGTCAGGATCAAGGACCATAGATATTGATTTCACAGAAAAATGAAAATGGGCATTTTTTTCTTAATCAGTCTTTTTTTTTTTTTACCTTTTACTATTGTGAAAGCAATATGTTTGCTTCTTTTAAGTTACTGAGTTATGATTAACCTAAAAAACTGTACATATTTAATGTACACAACTTGAGGAGTGTGGGGTAAGTATACATCTGTGAAACCATCACTACTCTAAAGCCATAAACATATACACCAATTCCCAAAGTTTCCTCTTTATTATTATTGCTGTTGTTTCTGTTTGGTGATAAGAACACTTATTATAATAAAATCTACCTTCTTAGCAAATTTTAAGTATACAGGATTGGTAACTATAGGCACTCCACTGTGTAGTGGATCTTGAAAACTTATTAATCTTGCAAAACTGAAACTTTGTACACTTTAACCATCACCTCCCCATTTCCTTCTCCCCCTTTGCCCCTGAAAAACCACCATTCTACTCTTTGCTTCAATGAGTTTGACTATTTTCGATTCCTTATACAGGTGGTATCACATAGTGTTTGTCTTTCTGTGTCCGGCTTACTTCACTTAAACATAATGCCTCCAGGTTCATTCATCTTGTTGCAGATGACAGTATTACAATCTTTTTAAAGACTGAATAATATCCCGTTGAATGTATACACCACATTTTCTTTATCCATTCATCCATAGATGGACATTTAGGTTGTTTCCATGTCTTGGCTATTGTGAATAATGCTGCAATGAACATGGGGGTGCATGTATCTCTTTGAGATGCTAGTTTTATTTCCTTTGGATCTATACCCAGAAGTGAGATTGCTGGATCATATGGTAGGCCTATTTTTAATTTTTTGAGGAACCTCCATACTGCTTTCCATGAGTTCTGTACCAGTTTACATTCCCACCAACCGTGTTACAAGGATTCCCTTTTATCCACATCCTCATCAATACTTGTTGTCTTTCATTGTTGTTTTTAATAATAGTACATCCCAACAGGTAGAGGTTTTGATGTCCATTTCCCTGATGATTGGTGATGTCAAGCACCTTTTCATATTTCTCTTGGCCAGCTGTATTGTATTCTTTAGAGAAATGTCTATTCAGGTTTCGACTATTTTTCAATTGATTTATTTGGGTTTGTTTGTTTGATGTTGAGTTTTATGAATTCCTCGTGTACTTTGGGTATTAGCTTCTTATCAGATATATGATTTGCAAATATTTTACTCCATTTCATAGATTGCCTTTCATTTTATTGTTTCCTTTGCTGTGCAGAAGCTTTCCAATATGATGCAATCCCAGTTGTTTATGTTTGCTTTTTTGCTTTTGGTGTCATATCCAAAAATCATTGCCAAGACCAATGCCAAGAAACTTTTTCCTTTTGTTTGCTTCTAGGGGTTTTATAGTTTCAAGTCTTAAGTTTAAGTTTTTAATTCATTTTGAGTTGATTTTAGTGTATGGTATTTATTAGATAAGGGTCCAATTTTATTCTTTTGCACGTGGATATATAGTTTTCCCAACAAACATCTTCGAAGACACTATCCTTTCCCCATTGTGTACCCTGGCTACTTGTTGAAAATTAGTTAACCATGTATGTGGGGTTTATTTCTGGGTTCTCTATTCTGTTTCACTAGTCTGTGGGTCTGTATTTAGTGCCAGTGCCATATTGTTTTGATTACGTAGCCTTGAGACATAATTTTAAACCAGGAAATGTGATGCCTCTGGCTTTGTTCTTCTTGCTCAAGATTGCTTTGGCTATTTAGGCACTTCTGTGCTTCCATACAAATTTTAGGATTACTTTTTCTATTTCTGTGAAACATGCCATTGGAATTTTGATAAGGATTACATTGAATCTACAGAACACTTTGAGTAGTATGGATATTTTAACAATATTAATTCATCCATTCCAAGAGCATGGGCTATCTTTCTTTCCATTTATTGTGTCTGTTTAAGTTTCTTGCAACAATGCCTTATCGTTTTAAGTGTACAGTTCTTCTACCTCTTTGGTTAAATTTATTCTTAAATATTTTATTGTTTTGGTGCTATTGCAAATGGAATTGCTTTCACTATTTTTAGATACTGTATTGTTAGTAAGTATATAGAAATGCAACTGATTTTTGTGCGTTGACTTTGTATCCTGCAATTTTACTGAATTGTTAATTAGTTCTAATAGTTTTTTGGTGGAGCCTTGATGGTTTTCTATATATAAAATCATACCTAAAAACAGAGACCATTTTACTTCTTCCTTTCCAATTCAAATGCTTTTTATTTCTTTTTTTCACCCTAATGGCTCTGGCCAGGATTTCTAATATGATGTTGAGAGCAAGCATCCTTATTTTGTTCCTGATCTTAGGGGAAAAAAGCTTTTACCTTTTCACCATTGAGATTGATGTTAGAGTTGAGAGTTAACTCTCATTGTTGAGAGGCTTTTTTAATCATGAAAGGGTGTTGAGTTTTGTCAAGTGCTTTTTCTGCATCTTTTGAAATAATCATATGATTTTTATCCTTTATTCTGGTAATGCAGTGTATCTCACTGATTGATTTTGTGGATTTAAAACATCCTAAGAATAAATCCAACTTGGTCATAATGTATAATCCTTTAAATATATTTGCTGGTATCCTGCTGAGGATTTTTTCATCTATGTTTATGAAGGATATTGGTCTAAAATTTCATATTCTTGTCGTGTGTTTATCTAGTTTTGGTATCAGGGTGATGAAGGCCTCGTAAAATTATTTTGGAAGTGCTGTTCCCTCTTCTTCATTTTTTTGGAAAAGTCAGGGAAGGATTGGTATTATTTTTTCTTTAAATGTTTGGTAGAATTCACCAGTGAAGCCATCTGGTCCTGGGCTTTTCTTTTTGGAAGGTTTTTGATTACTCATTCAGTCTTTGTACCTTTTATGTTATTGGTGTGTTCAGATTTTCTATTTCTTCCTGATTCGGTCTTGGTAGGTTGTATGTTTCTAGAAGTTTATCCATTTCTTCTAGATTGTTCACTTCATTGGCATGTAATTGTTCTTAGTAGTCTGTTATGATCCTTTGTATTTCTGTGTCTCTTTGCATTTATAATTTCATTTGAGTCTTCTCTCTTTTTTTGTTAGTTTAGCTAAAGATTTGGCAATTTTGCTTATCTTTTTAAAAAAACAACTCTTAGTTTCACTGAACTTTTCTATCATTTTTCTTTTTATAAGTAAAAATTTTATTTTATTTTATTAATGTTTATTTATTTTTGAGAGAGAGACAGAGTGTGATCGGGAGAGGGACAGAGAGAGAGACACAGAATCTGAAGCAGGCTTCAGGCTCTTAGCTGTCAACACAGAGCCTGATGCAAGGCTCGAACTCACAAGCTGTGAGATCATGACCTGAGCTGAAGTCAGAGGCTCAACTGACTGAGTTACCCAGGCACCCTATTTTTCTAATTTGTACTTCATTTATTTCTATTCTAAAA